>NW_020327943.1:0-21464 GCF_001858045.2 Oreochromis niloticus | reverse complement strand
TGATTTTTTTTTATTTTTTTTTTCACTACAGATTGTGATGCAGTATTGACCTGATGCTGATTTCAGTTGTCTGATTCTGTATTTTGTTCTTTTGTTACAGAGTGAACAGAATTCGGTTTGCCTTGCTGGTAAGTAAGCAGCAATTGTAACTGCAGCAATATGAATGTCACTGTGTAACATGTTTAGCAACTTACCTAACATAGTTTGGTTTTGTGACATTACCATTTACTGATGGCAAAACCAAATGGTCAGAATTTATACCTGTAGCAGCAAGGCCCACACATGACCTCTGACTGTCCCTGAAGCTTAATAGGCCATTTGTGTCTGATTTTATGTTTCAACACGAACAACTGTTTTTATACAGTTGTTCGTGTTGTCCGTTTGTTTGTGGATTACGTAGCAGACACAACTATGAACGCATTTTAGGTGAGTTATGTAAGTGGTAGCTTAAACACTTAAGAGCACACAGTTGTTGATTTATATCTTCACTCATATTCTGCTTATGTATTACATTAAAGTCAGACCACTATAGAAGTATTTTTGCCTGAGTGAATAGAAGTGGTAGGTTAAACATTTAAGCAATAATAAAAAACTCAGAGAACCAGAGTTGTGAGTAGGCAATGTTGTGTATGTTAAAGCCGGTGTGTAATTTATATACACTAAGTTTAAATCAGTTTCTTAATAATTTGCTTGATACAGTGTGTTTGAAAATTATATATAAAAGGGAAATATTGCAAAATACAAAAAGATTCCTGCCAACAGGTACAATGGAAGGACTTTTTATTATAATTTTTGTAATTGCAAAAATGGTGTGCCACTGTTGTTACTATGACATGTCAAAATTTACATGTATTTTAGGATTTACATATTCAGATCAGAACTAAAACCTGATGAGGTTTCCGTTGATTCTAACAGTTGTGGTTTTCCACACTTTATTAAGCACTGACTTGTGATAGAAAATGATGGAGCTAAAAGCCATAATCTGTACCAACAAATATTGGTGCCTCTTCTTTGCACTTCTGTAGTATGCATGCCTTTATTACACATGTTATCGCCATATGAGACTCTGTAACTAAAGTTTGTCCTCTTCAGACTACAGTGAGTTCATAAAGGCTTGAAGAAATTGAGGATTTGACTAGTTATTTCATCTCACAGTAAATTGGATTGTGTGTGAAGAGGTTCAACAGTGTAAGTCATTAAACAGTGATCTGATGTGTTGTTTCCTTTCTCTAGGATACTGATCTGGTCGTCGCAAGTCTGGTAAGTAAAGGTTTTGTCTGCGGTACAGTGCTGAGAAAGGTCTTTCTTCCTTGCAGATTTATTTTGTTTATGCTTTTTTCACATGTTTCAAATCATCTAACAAGGATGACCTGGATAAATACAAAAAGCAGTTTTAAAGTGATGATTCATTTTTGAACCAGAACAACCTGGTCTAATGTAAAAACATGTTGGTCTCTAATACCCAGCTGTGGATGCCCTGATAGCAACAATTACCATCAAGCATTTACAATAACTGGTAATGACTGGTTTACATCACTGGTTGATTTTGGTCCACTATAATTTCAGAATTGTCTTAATTAGATCCAAACAGGACAGGCAAAAAAAGAAAAAAAAGTCTTAATTAAGGCCCAATATAGGGTTTTCAAGTCATACCAAGTATCTTAATTTCATTAAAGTCCAGACTGATTAGTTTATACCAAAAGTTTTGTTTTATTCATTCAATTGGACTTGCTTGTGTGCTTCAGATCCTAAGTGTGATTAAACTTAAGCCCAGGACCTGATGAGTTGATGGTCTTGAAGGTCCTAAAGTAGTAAAGGAACTCTGGGACATCACAGTAACAGCACCATGTTTGACTTTAATGCTGGTGTTTTTCTCTCACTATAGATGATTCAGTTTAGTGCAGTTAGTCAGCACAGCTCTTGGTTATCATCGAGATATTATTAGGCAACTTGTTTTTGCCTGTTCAGCTACAACATCTGGGAGGGTTTTTGTTTTCTGGGTCTCCAAATCCTTAGAAATCTCTTTGTAAACCTTTACAGAACTATATCTGTTTGTTTCACATTAGAGCAGCTCATGACTAGCAGTTTAGGGACAATTAAATATTCACATAGGGCAGGGGTCTCAAACTCCACTTTTCAAGGGCCAGTGTCCTGAAGCTTTTCCATGTGTCCCTGTTACAAAACACCTGAATAACATTTGTAGGTCATTAGTAAGAGTATAGAATTTCACTGTATGCTGAAGTGGCATCCCCTAAGACTACTAATATTGAAGTAATTTAAGTGTTTGGAAAAATGTACTTCTAAAAGTACTTTCATTACATCATGTTCATTCACTCATGAGCTGCTATAACATGAATCAAATGGCCGAATTACCACCTCAGCATGCAGTCAGGTTCTGTAGAGTTTTGCTAATGACCTACTAATGTTATGCAGGTGTGTTGCAACAGGGACACATACAAAAGTTTCTGGACACCAGCCCTTGAGGACCAGAGTTTGAGACCACTGGTGGTAGGGCATTGTGGATTTCAAAAGCTTCTTCCCTTAAATCACTGCCTGAAAACTGCTTTTTGTAATTTGTCATAATGACTTGCAAAATATAGGTGGGATGAAAACATAAACATAAGAAATTTTTATAGTGGCCTGATATTTTATCAAGGCTGTTTTTTGAAAATAATCCTGGCCTAATTTACAAAAGATGAACTGTGTCTGAAAGTCATGTTTGTTTGTTTGTTTGTTTAAGAAATGTGGGAATATCCAGCAAAGATCTTACATGGAACAGCTCAGATACAGCACTCACTTCTGTTCTTTTTATCATGAAATGATCTACAAAGAAATTATCATCATACTAAATTTAGCTAATTAGGCCTTAATATCAGCTATGATAAGTTTATCATAGATTTAGTGGAGTGCTTATTGCTGTGTATCAAACGTGCCCCAAATATGACTGAAATATGTAGAAACTGCTGTCTCCAAATTTCTCATTTTGCCAAAATACATACAGAGTGGCCTGAAACTGTCTGCTCTAACCTCAGTGTGTTGGTTTTGTTGGACCATATAATATTTACAGTAAGTTATTGTAGCAGCACATCTTGGTGTAAGTTTATAGAGTGTTTGTTTTTATTGTGTCAATAGAATTTGAATGCAGGCCACCTCAAATGTTAAAGCCTACAAACATTCCATACAAGCTATCATTTGTGATTGTTGCCTACTTTTAAATTGTGACATCACCATTTGATAAAGTGTGCAGTGCTAGGCTAGGTGAAGCAAATCATTGGTTACAATATCTACTCTCTTATGTAACTGAACCTAAATTTTGGAGCATTACATGACTCAGAAACTTGTGTGGCTTATTGCAAATGGATAAAACTACATATTACCTTTATGAAGATGATCATCTTTATTAGGGTGCGGAAAAAGAAAACAGAGGAGAGTTGTTGTTGTCTAATGCTGATTGGAGTTGTCTGAGCCTGTATTTTTGTTCTTTGTCTTTTGTTACACAGAGTGAACAGATCTTTGGCTTTGCCTTTGCTGGTAAGTAGACAGTAATGGTAATGTTTAGTAATTTACTTACAGTAGTTTGGCTATTTGTGTTATCTTGCCCTTCACTCATGGGCAAAGACAAATAGTCAGGATTTAGAATCTGTAGCAGCAAAGCCCCCACACAGGACCACTGACTGCCCCTGAAAATGTCAATGAAGTTTAATAGCCCATTAATGTCTGATTTTAATTTTTGATGGCTTATCAAGTCCAAACATAGTTAAATGTCAGAGATATCTTTATGCAGTTGTTCGATTTCTCCTTATGTTTGTGGATTTAAGTGTGAGTATAGGCGGTACCTTAAACACTTAAGAGCACCACAGCTATCGATTTTTATTTTCTCTCTCATTCCACTTATGAATTAGCATGAAGTCAAAACGCTAGAAGTATTTTGCCTGAGTGACTAAGGCTACGTTCACACTGCAGGCGAAAGCGCATCAAATCAGATTTTTTTGTCATGTTGGTATCAGTGATGGTATCATGGTATGACAGTGTGAACGGCACAAATCCGATATCTTAGAAAGCGACTGCTGTTTGAATTTCAGTTGTCTTAATTAAGGTCCAAAATAGTGTTTTGAAATCATTTCACAGCTCTTGCTGATCATCAAGATGTTTTTAGGCAAATGTGAGAAAGTTTGTGTTCTTTTTGGCCAGTCAATAAATAATTTTGAGTTTAATGGATATAAAGTGTTTAAAGCAGGAGGCCTGAAACTGTCTGCTGTAACCTCAGTGTGCGGGTTTATTTGGACCATATAATATTTACAGTAAGTTACTGTAGCAGCACGTCTTGGTTTGAGTTTATAGACTTAGTTTATTGTTTTAATAGAATGTAAAAATGTCCTTAACAGTTCCACCATCATTTGTTAAACATTGTCATTCTGTTCAGTCCAATAATTTACTGTAGAACTCTTTAGTATTTAAAGCCCTACATGTACTGTATTTTTGAAATTATAAGGCATAACGTCAATAAACAAGTCTGTTTTTAAGGCAGATTAAGCCAAACAAAACAGTCAGATAAGTCAAACTTTATTCAAGTCATTCACAAACAACTCTCAACACTGTTCAGTTGTAACACATAAAATACAGAACAATACTCACTTTTTCAGTTCATTCCTCATCCACAAATCCATCAAACTCTTCATGGGTTGATCAATTTGAAATCTGCTTCATAAGCATGTCTCTTAGCACGTGCCAGGTCCTTGTACACACACCATAATGTTATGTTGAAGCACCGTACAAATTACTCTCCGAGGGTCCTGACTATGGTAGCCATAATGCTCTGACAATACATCAAGCAGCGTAGCTTTGTAGCTTATGAAGTCTTACTAAAATATTTGACAGAATTTTGAGCGCTGTGTACCACAGAAATCCCGTTCGAGGTCAGTAAGCATAACCAGAATCGATACATTAGGCACATTGTATGTTTTTGAGAAAATGACAGGATTTTAGGTGTGCCATATAGTCTGAAGAATATGGTAAATCCAAGCATATTGGAAATACGACTAATTCCAGGCCTTTTGTGTCTTACAGGTGACCTGCTGCAGAAGATCCTCTCTCTCTATCATTATAAGCAATTCTGTCTATCCTATCACTCTCCCAACTCTATCTAATTTGACAGCCATTCTATCTTGTATCCCTCTCTCTACTGCTCTATCTAATTTGACAGCCATTCTATCTTGTATCCCTCTCTCTACTGCTCTATCTAATTTGACAGCCATTCTATCTTGTATCCCTCTATCTCTACTGCTCTATCTAATTTGACAGCCATTCCATCTTGTATCCCTCTATCTCTACTGCTCTATCTAATTTGAGAATCCAAGTTTTCAGAAATCCAAGTTTTCAGAAATCCAAGTTACCAGTACTTGCTCTGTCTGTTACAGAATTCTGAGAGATCTCTGCTCTCACTGCTCCTTCTTTCCTGTCATTAAGCTCTCTCACATTCAGTCATTTTGCTGGAAATTACAAGTTGAATATACAGTAGTAGAATTACAGTACAGTAGAACTTATAGTAGAAACTACTTACACAGCCCTACATTTGTCATTTTAATTTTGCATTAGACTTTAGTTTGGACTGCTAGTTTGGCTTACTTTGATCAATTGTATAAAATATCACCTTTTTATAAGTTTATTTGTAATAAGATAATCTGGTTATTTTGTAATACATACATTCAGATAAATAAATTAGATCCAGTCTTAGTCTATTTCATTGGCTATAACATTTGACTGCAAGTTTATAGTATTATTAAAGGACAAACCCATTTTGTCACTCAGTGTAAGTATTCAGTTAGTATTGTCATCGAGAAGCGCCTGAGGACCCAGACTTCCTGTTTTCTGACTGCTGCAGAACATCCAGCTGAAGAATCCTCATCGCCTGTCATCTTATCACCACACCACCAAAGCTCCATATATTTGATTTAAATTTTAGATATCTGAAAGATTTACATAAGCTCCCCTAAGAGCTAAGACTTTTATTATAGCCTGTTGATTGTTGAGATTTATTCTGCATATCATTTTACAGAAGTTGTAATTATTTACCAGTCTGGTTAAAAAAATATAAGTAAAATTATACAGTTTCTAAAAGAGCTACAATAAAACGGACCAAATTGTTTCCAGAGAACTTTGAATTTCCTTTATTTTGAGTTTGGAGTACAAATCAGCTTAACGTCTATTTATATATTCATAAAAACATTTTAAAGTAGTATAATAGTACATTTCTCAGATTTAACAGTAACTTGAGGAGTTTTACGTTTTTCTGTGTTTCAAGGTTGAGTTTTGTTTACATTTGTGTATTACCACATAAGCTCCAGGTTGTACTTCAGCAAAATGCCAAGAAAAGGTCAAAGGTCACAGTCCCAGAAGCTTAGACGTCAGAAGGAGAAGGAACAGGTGAATATTTCTCAGAGCAGTGAGCAGGTAAAGGTGTGTGCTTCAACTTTTCCCAGCACAGAAGTGCAGAGCACTGTTCAGACAGCCACAGTGTCTTATGCAGATGTGGTAAAGACAGGTGTTCCCTCAGTGTCTGTCCCAGAGCCTGAAGTTATGCAGGTAATCCAGACTGAACCCCAGCTAACGGAACAAACACAGCATGATGGAGAGAGAGCCACAGTGTCTTATGCAGATGTGGTAAAGAGAGGTGTTCCCTCAGTGTCTGTCCCAGATCCTGAAGTTATGCAGGTAATCCAGACTGAACCCCAGCTAACTGTACAAACACAGCATGATGGACAAGCTCCAGGACAGTCTCATGTACAGGTTACAAACAGTGAAAGTCGTCCACGAGTGAGTAGCATCTGTGCAGCCCGAAGCCAGGCTTCTCCTAGGTATGGAAAGTACCGTAATCAGCAATGTATGGCTAACAGTTTGGTTTTCCTGTCATTCTTACACGAGGATGAATTTATTACCAGAGCAGATCTTAACCGTGTGTTGGACAAAGGCCATGCCTTGTATTCAGATGCCAGACTGAGGTTTGTGAACAGCGTGTTTCTAGCCTGCGATGAACTTCCCTCAGTGGTCATCAGCCGCAGACACGAGTATCAAGTAGACATGTCTCAGTTTGCTCGTTACGGCACATTTGATGGTACAGGTCATCTTCCGAGCCTTGAACAAGGATTACAATGTTTGGCTTCAGAGTTTCGCTACGCTTTGCTAGTCATGGGAGGAACAGTCATCGCCGTTTGCAGGCTGACTTCAGGTGAATATGCATATTTTGACCCTCACCCACGTAAGTCTACTGGTATGCCATTGTCGCTAAGTGTAAGTGGTGGAACTGCAGTTATGTTGAAGTTCACACGTCTTAATGACATGATTGACAGGATCAAACGTTTGTACCGAATGTTTAGCATCGCACCAACCTGCACTTATGAGCTACAGCCCATCGAGTTTCACAGTGAAAACGCTGCTGACCAAAGAGATGCTAATCAAACCACCGAATACAGACAAACAGCTACAAGTGCACCAGCACCAGCTTTAAGTGAATGTGTTCATGAATCAAACTCCGAAATATACACTGAGCAGACACGGAAACCTGTGACCAAAGATTTAACCAGTGAAGTAATGTCATCCAGAGCTGATTCTTCAAATGAGACAGCTGCTCCCGGAAAAAAACATCCTTCTGATTATTTTGAAAAGAAAACCTCTGCATCTTCTGTGAGAGAAACTCCAGTAACACCAGATTCTGTTCCTCAGAATGATTCAAACACTGCCTCCAGTTCAACTAAGATAACAGAGGAACTCTCAGATAAACTGCTGAAACGTAATAAACAGGAAAGGCAAAAAATGAGGAGAAAATTATTAGCCCAAGAAAAAGTACCACAGAGAAAGGAAAATCAGAAGACGAAAGAAAGGCAGATGTACAGGTTTGATGAAAGCTTCAAGACAAAGAAAAAAAACTCAGCTAGGAAGTCTAATGATCCTGATCACAGACAGAAAAGGATTCTGTACAGAAATGAACTGTATAAATTAAATGCTACCTATAAGGAGAAAAAGAAAGAACATTTGAGGAAGATGTATAGAGAAAGTGCTAAAATTAGAGACAGAAAAAGAGAACGTGTCATAAGGACATATAAAGACAATCCCCTATTCAGAGATAAGCAGAAGGAACGTGTAACAAGAACATATAGAGAGTCTCCCATATTCAGAGATAAGCAGAAGGAACGTGTAACAAGAATATATAGAGAGTCTCCCATATTCAGAGATAAGCAGAAGGAGCGTATAAGACGAATATACAGAACTTGTGCTGGATTCAGAGAAAAACATAAAGCTTACATGAGGTCATATGTATATAACCTATATAAAGAAAGCGAAGAATTTAAAAAGAAAAAACAATCTTACATGACTAAGCGGTATGGAGAAGAGAAACAATTTCAGCAACAACACAAGGACAATATGAGAGAACGAATGAGAGTAAAATATTGGAACGGTTTTTCTTTTAGACAGATGCATAATGTCAGATGTGCAATGAACATAAAACGAAAATATCGCCAGATGCATCGACCAGCTGAGAGTTTACAGTGTCATCCAGATAACACTTTAATGAATGAGGCCATATCTCGTTTCAGATCCAACATTAAGTCAGCACCATCTTATGTTTGTACTGTTTGTCTAAAAGCTTCTTTTCCTAATCAGGTGAAAATCTGCAAAAGAGAAAATTACTCAAAACACCAAACTGTAGCTCAGCAGTGTCTAACTGGTAAATTTGTTCATGTGTGTGATGAAGCATGTCATGATCACTGCAGCTTTCCTGTTGAGAGAAAAAAGGAGTATATCTGTCACACATGTCACAGTTCCCTCAAAAGTGGATGCATGCCCAGGCTTGCTGCTGTCAATGGTTTAGAACTGCAGGATATTCCAGCTGAACTGTGTGATCTCAACATTCTGGAGAGACATCTGATTGCCAAATGCATACCATTTGCTAAGATTATTCCTCTTCCAAAGGGGAGACAGAGACTCATACGTGGTAATGTGGTGTGTGTACCATCTGAGGTCCAACAAACAGTTGAATGTTTACCCAGACTCAGAAGCCATTCACAGATAATGAGGATCAAGTTGAAAAGACGACTGTGCTACAAAGGCCATCAGCTGTTCCAGACTGTCACCTGGTCTAAACTCATTCAAGCCCTGCGTAAACTGAAACAAATTCATCCACAGTACACAGATATTGTTATCAGAGATGATGCATTGCTTTGTGATCCAACATTACCTGATGATGACAGCAGTGATGAAGCCAGCATGGCAAGTGATGATTATGATGAAGCAGATTTAATGGAAATTGACAACTATGAAAAAGATGCCCTTTTGTGCGAAAGTGAGTCTGAAAGTGAACAAGCTATTAATATGCAATCCTGTGATGAACAACCAGAGGAACAAAATCCAGATGAACCAGAAAGTGATTTGAACAATGGAGGTTTTGCTCTAGAAAGTTGTCTGCAGCCTGTAGACATTTCAGAAGAGATTCTCTGTTTCACTGATAACACATATTGTGTGGCTCCTGCAGAAAGAAACAATCCTGTTAGCTTCTTCAGAACTCCTCATTTGGAAGCCATGGCATTTCCTGTGCAGTTTCCTACTGGTCAGAATACACTGGATGAAAAGAGACATCTCAAGCTCACACCGAGTGCTTACTTCAAGTCAAGGCTTTTCAACATTGATGCAAGATTTGCTAAAGATACAAATTACCTGTTTTTCTCACAGTTTGTCACTGAAATACATTTGGCTAATTCCAGCATGACAATACAGCTAAGGAAAGGTAAAACTATGACGAAAGATGGACGCAAAATCACATCAGGAATGTTACAAAGTAAGACAGAAGTAGAGAAACTGGTAAGAAATAAAGATGCAATCAGATTTATGCAGCCACTCAGAGGAACTCCAGCTTACTGGCAGAAAACTACCAGAGATCTATTCAGTATGGTTCGCCAAATAGGAACACCTCAGTTCTTTGTCACTTTCTCAGCTGCTGAGATGAGATGGCCGGAAGTGATTCAAGCAATAAAGAGACAACAAGGTGAAGAGGTTGATTTTGAAGCCCTAGACTGGTCAGAAAAGTGTGAAATTCTAAGATCAAATCCAGTAACCACCATGCGAATGTTTGATAAACGTGTTGAGGCTTTGTTCAGAGATTTGCTTTTTTCTCCTGCACAGCCCCTTGGTGAGATCATTGATTACTTTTACAGAGTTGAGTTCCAGCACAGAGGTAGTCCACATATACACATGTTGCTGTGGATTCGAGAAAAGGTAGAAGTAGATGTGGATGATGACCAAACTGTCTGTGACTTTGTGGACAGATACATCTCAGCTCAACTCCCTGATCCAGAAAAACAACCTGAACTGCACAAAAAAGTCACTGAACTACAAAAGCACAGCAAAAACCACACAAAGACATGCTTTAAGAGTGTGAACTCTGGTTGTAGATTTGGGTTTCCAAAACCACCAGCCACAAGAACAATGATTGTGAGACAGGATGAGGATTCAGACACTGAAGCTGCAAAAGCCAAACTCAGACCTTTGTTGAACCTGCTGAAAGAACCTGAAGCTGCTTCCCTCACCATAGAGCAGATTCTGTCACGATGCAACTTGACAATGAATGAGTATGAACAATGCCTCCAAGACATAAACAAGAAAACAGCTCTGATTCTGAAACGTGACCCAAATGAGTGTTGGATCAACAATTACAACCCAGACCTGCTTGAAGCCTGGAACTCTAATTTAGATGTCTCGTTAATTTTGAATGCCTATTCATGTATAGAATACCTCTGTAAATATATAACGAAGAAAGAATCTGGCCTCTCTGAATACCTAAAGACAGTTATTGACAACTCTGATAAGAACACGGTCAATGAATGTGATGAAATGAGAGCTGTGATGCAGGCTTATTCAAAAAAGAGAGAAATCAGTGCACAGGAGTGTGTGACTCGAGTCTGTGGCCTAAAAATGAAAAAATGTTCCCGCAGTGTTGTATTTGTACCAACAGATGATAACCCAGTAAAAATGAGTCGCCCGATGAGCTACCTGGAAACCACAACACACGACAGCTGTAATATTTGGATGACAAGTTTGAGTGATAAATACAAATGCAGACCTGAGACACCAGAATATGAGGAAATGTCACTGGCTGATTTTGCTGCCTTGTGCCGGTTGGTGAGTGGTCCAAATGAAGGAAAACATGTGCTTCCTCTTCTAAACCAGCTTGGATTTGTACAAAGGCGAAAGAATGATAAACCAGCTATAATCAGGTATTACCACTGTTCACAGGAAAAAGATCCTGAGCAATATTATGGTCGACTGTTGAGACTTTACCTTCCACACAGATCAGAGCAGGAACTGAAACCACAAGGGTTCCAAACCTATCAGTCCTACTACAACTCAGGTTTTGTGCAACTTCCATGTTCAGACCACAGTGAGTCTGTGAAAAGGATTGTGAAAAGAAATAAAGACAAGTATGAGAAGAACTCTGAGGATATTGAGAGTGCACTGGAAGAATTTGAACAAAATAGGGATGTTGTGATTGATGAATGGTGTAATCTTGCTCCTGAATCTGAAGTTGTGAGGATGCAATGTGATGAGAATCTTCATGAGAGACATTCTGATGATGAGAACGAACAGGAGAATGTTCCCGACTACAGTCGTCAGTCTGATGCTGTAACAGAGATCAGAGCCATCAGAGAACAACCTGCAGTAGATCCAGCCGTGGTACGTGTAATGTATCAGAATCTGAACCAGAAGCAGGCCTGCGTGTTCTATGCTATTAGAGACTGGTGTATTCAGCGAGTTTGTGGTTTGAACCCAGATCCATTTCTCTTCTATATCAACGGTGGTGCAGGAACTGGAAAGTCACATCTGATTAAGTGTATTCACTCTGAAGCATCAAAGATCCTGAGCAGACTGCCTGCTAATGCAGAAGAAGCTGACATATCAAATCCAACTGTTTTACTGACTTCATTTACCGGTACAGCAGCTTTTTCTATCAGTGGCTCTACATTACATTCTCTACTGAAACTACCCAGGAGTCTGAAACCACCCATTCAAGGACTTGGTAATCAACTGGATGAAGTCAGATCTGAGCTTATAAATGCTGAAATTATTGTTATTGATGAGATTTCAATGGTTTCAAAACCCCTTTTTGCTTATGTGGATGCAAGACTGAAACAAATCAAAGGCACTCAGAGACCTTTTGGTGGAATTCAGTTTTAGCTGTTGGAGATTTTACCAGCTGCCACCAGTGCGACAGTCTAAACCTCTCTGTGTTTATGATCCAGAACAGATTGACCTATGGCAGGAACATTTTCAGATGATCACTTTAACCGAGATCATGCGTCAGAAAGATGATGTGGCCTTTGCAGAGATGCTGAACAGGATTAGAGTCAAAGAAAAGACAGATGAGCTTTCTCAGTGCGACAGAAATTTGTTGTCACAGGCCGTGACTGCACCAGAAGAATGTCCAACTGAGGTCTTACACATCTATGCCACCAACAAGAATGTGGAATCCCACAACACAGATACCCTGAAGAAGCTTCATTCAAACATTATAATCATCAATGCAGACGATTTCCAGAAGGATAAATGTACAGGCAGAATGGCACGAAGAGACAAACCATTTACAGGTGGGCGAAATGATTTACCTGACACTCTGAATGTTGCTGAAGGAGCTCGAGTCATGCTGACCAGAAACTTGGACACGCTAAACGGTTTAGTCAATGGTGCTTTTGGTATACTGGTAAAGGTGGTGAGATCTGAAAATGATGGACACGTAATTAAACTGGGGCTCAGAATGGACAACCAGCAGCCTATGAGACACAACCGCAGTGCTAATGCAGCATCTGATGATCTGGTTTACATTGAGAGAGCAGAGGAGAGTCTGAAGTTTAAAGGAGCGGTACGCAGACAGTTTCCTGTAAAGCTAGCATTCGCCTGCACAATTCACAAAACTCAGGGTCTTACAACACAGACAGCTGTAGTTTCAATGAAGAACATTTTTGAACCAGGTATGGCTTATGTTGCTCTCAGCAGGGTGACGTCTCTCAGTGGACTCTATTTGCAGGAGTTGGATGAGAAAAAGATTTACGCCAATCCTGAGGTAACTGCAGCACTCCAAACCATGAGACAAGCCAGTGTTGAGGAAATGATGCCTCTTCTTCAGGTCAGAGAAACAGCCAACAGACTTGACACTCTTACACTGATCCATCACAATACGGAGGGTTTGCCATCTCACATCAGTGACATCAAGAGTCATCATGAAATGTGTTTAGCAGATGTTTTGTGTCTCACTGAGTCTCACCTCCAAGGCTCCTTTGTTGCAGACAGTCTTCATTTGGACGGCTACACCATGTTCAAACGCAACAGACATGTGTCCTACACAAACTTTCCTCACATGGCCAGCAGAAGTGGTGGGGGAGTTGTTGTGTATTTGAGGAATCATTTTCAGGTTCAGGTAAAACAGTATCTGCATAATGTCACTGATCTTGAGTTTTTAGTGTTGAAGGTTCAGGCTCCATTCCCTGCGCTCATTGCTGTTGTGTACAGACCTCCAGACTACAGTTTGACACCATTCATGCAAAACCTGGTAAGTCTTTTAGATTCACTTGAAATAATGGACTGTCACCCAATAATTGTGTGTGGAGATTTTAATGAAAACCAGTTACAGAGTGGAAGAAAACAGATTCTGGAGCAGTTTCAGTCGAGAGGGTATTCACAGCTGATCACTTCTGCCACTACAGACAAGAACACCCTGCTTGACCTCATTTTTATTTCTCAGCCACAGCAAAGTCTTCATTCAGGTGTCCTGAGAACATATTACAGTTACCACAACCCTGTGTTTTGTGTCCTGTCCTTGAGCCAATCATGAAGTCGTCTGGTGAGTTTTGAAACAATTACAGATCATGTTTGTTACAGAGTTTACTGATTGTAGAGCATGAAAAAGATTTTTCATTGAAAAAAGGGTCTTCACTACTCTGTCTGTCAGAAGACCCTTTCTTATTGCAATGTTATTAATCATTTCACCAAATCATTGCTGAATTTCATGCAGAGCAGGGAGATCTGCTTTCTGCTATCATGCACCTCTGATCTGAAATGTGCTGCAACATTTGATAAACCAACATTTTTTTTTATTCTCATGTTTTAAATGACTAAATCTTTTTACTGTGACGTATGTAGCTCAACAAACGAGATCTTCCCCTCCAAGGGCTTTAAAATATGAAATAGTAAATAAATAAATCCCAGATAAATGCAGGTATTTATTATGGGTCACATGAATAAATACAGACAATTATATTTCTTGATTATAGTAGATTTTGTAGAATCAAAAGTTTTTGTGATGAATGAGTTTTTGCTTATCATGTTTTACAGGTAAAAAATGTCAAAAGTTTTAAACTATCTTTAGGCTACCAGAGATGTCTATAATGATACATTATGTAGAGAAAAACATTAGTACAGCTTACAGAATATGTATAAAAACTGATTTAGAAGTAAATGGATAGTTTTCTGAAAGTTCCCGACTACAGTTTAACACCACCCACCCAGCTCAGCCCCCAAGTGTCTATGTAATGCTTGTATGGTGTGTGAGTTTGACTTGGCCTTTATCCGGGTGGGTTTGGGTTTGGGTGGATAAAGGCCAAGTCAGAATTCTCTGAGCAGCTGGAAAAAGCTGCTAATAAACAAAGACATCAGAAAGCGTGGGCTTTAGTTGTAGCCCACGCTTTCTGATGCACTAATTAGACTTAGTAACCGACACCCCATACCAGCATTACATAGACACTTGGGGCTGAGCTGGGTGGGTGGTGTTATAAGCACTTGTTTTGTTAGATGTATTTTTTCAGACAGGGCACAGTCTCCTTTGTGGCAAAACCTTCAAACTTCACCATCCTCAGCTGAAACAACAACATCTTAACCCCATCTTCATGAACTGCTGAGCCAAACCTGATCCATCAGTGCTGGACTGCACAGATAACTACATGCCACAAGGAGACTGCTGTGTTATGAACTGCCATACCAGTGTGTCTTCAATGGAGAAGATGACACACCCATCACCTGACCTCCTGCCTGATCTGGAGACCACCATCATGCTGCCACACTACACACCTCTGAGACCATCAATGATGACTCATACTGAGGAAACTGTATTTCCTGTCAGAGATGCTCAGTGATCCTCAGAGCAGAGAGAGGTATGATTCTTTATCTTTGATAAAAAATGTCAGTGTTTTTAATTCAATTAATTAATTAAAATCCTGTGTATTGCATAAATAATTTCACACTCAAATGATTATACTTGTTGACACTTTTTGAGTTTTAATTCACATTATGGATTACAAATCTATGCTTTTTCTACTCTGTCTCTCTGTGCAGGTATTGCTGTCTTCTGAGTTCTTCAGTGTCCCAACTGAGACATTCAAACCTCATTGCAGAGCTCATGTCTTTCCTCACCATCATGTGAGTGTGAGATTGCTCTGGATTCTGGTTATGTGGCCTGCAGCACCTATAAGGTATTTCAATATTGTTCATTGTATAACTTATTTGTAGTTTTTAGGGTTTCTACAGACAAATAAAATGTTCCTTTTTCGGTATTTTTTAGAACAAGCTCGTCCAGTGTGCCTGCATTCCAGCTTCACAGAAAAGAAGATCAGACACCAGCGAGGGAGGATAAGAAAGACAGACACAACAACATTGTCATCCCCTATGTAGCCGGTGTATCAGAAAAACTCAGGAGAGTTTTCTCCAAATACGACATCCCAGTGTACTTCAGACCCAGTAACACACTCAGACAGAAACTGGTTCACCCGAAAGACAAAAGTCCAAAACACAAACTTAACAGTGTGGTGTACGCTGCACAGTGCAGCGAGGAATGCCCAGACCTCTACATTGGAGAGACCAAACAGCCACTTCACAAGCGCATGGCACAACATAGAAGAGCCACCTCCACGGGACAAGACTCAGCAGTTCATCTGCATCTAAAGGTCAAAGGTCACTCTTTCGAGGATGCCAATGTTCACATTTTGGACAGAGAGGACAGATGGTTTGAAAGAGGAGTGAAAGAAGCCATTTACGTCCAATGTGAGCGACCATCTTTGAACAGAGGCGGTGGTTTACGACACCAACTGTCTGCCATTTATAATCCAGTTTTGAGTTCCCTCCCCAGACACCTTAACGCCCACTCACATCCTGGGAGTGGGCGTGGGTGATTTCCTGACCTCAGGAAATCACATGATAGGGTGGGGCAAGGTTTCACAATGAGCTCACCCGAAACCCTGGCTGATTGGGACCCACACCCACTTTCACACTTTGGCTCATGTGATTAGGTAGAGGATCAGGGGGTTCTTTGTCCCTCTTTGGGGGGAAACTCCCACTGGGTTTAAATCTGGGACTCTCCATTGACCCTTAGAACTGAAGAAGCTTCTCGGATGAGAGGTGAAACGTCTTCAAGGAACTCAAAGAAGTCCAGACGCTTTTCTTTCCAAGCTCCTTAGACTTCACTTGTGTTAATTACATTTTATTTGTTGTTGTTTTCTTTTAGATTTATATGCAGTGATTGGATGTGGTGGAGCTTTGTTAACCGTGTGGAAAACATCTGTTTGTGATGATATTTACAACAAGGCTTTAAGGTGACAGTTTCCATGTAATTTCAATCCTTTTACTATGCAAAAACATGTTTGCAATTAACATATTTTTTCAGTTTTGTCTTTTGGATTTATGGTTAACATTCCTCTGTGACAGCAAATACTAAACTGGTCCAAGTAACCAGCATATCATTGGTCAAAGGCAAAAAGGACCACATGTCACACTAGCAATGAATTTTTGACTGTGTTTGTGTTAGTATAGAGTAGGTCTAACAGTGGTTTTCCACATCTGCTCTAATATATATAGATAATGGGTCAGACATATAAAGTCATTTTGAAAAGTTCATAAAGGTCATTTATATGTGTTCCTCTTTATCATTTTATATCAGGTCACACAGCTGACTTGAGTTTTGATCAGAGTAGAACCATAACATTCATGCTAATGGTTCTACTGTTTACAGTTACTTTATGATGGATTTCACCCTGGTCACAGCACTATGTGAAAAGCTGTTAGAGGTAAAGTTAACCCAATTAATACCTCATCATAAGTCACTCTCTAACGCAAAGCAGTGATTATTTTCACTGTAATTTATTCCACAACAATGTTCTTTATTTGATCCTTGTTTCTTTAAATATGCACATCGATTGTTCAGCTGTGTGACTCTCCACACCTCAAATATATCACAATGTGGACTTCATTTCGACAGTATTTTGTAGATTGGTACCATATTTATCATCAAATCATCTTGTGCATTTATTACCTAAATGTTGTTTGTGTTTTTTTTGTTTGTTTGTTTGGGGTTTTTTTGTTGCCATTTTTACATTTTACCAACTGTGTAAATTCTGCAATTTTACCTTGGTTTTGTTTCACATCAGTTTATCTGCTGGCTGGTATTCCTGTCTTCCTTCTCTCACCCCAACCGGTCGCAGCAGATGGCCGCCCCTCCCTGAGCCTGGTTCTGCTGGAGGTTTCTTCCTGTTAAAAGGGAGTTTTTCCTTCCCACTGTCGCCAAAGTGCTTGCTCATAGGGGGTCATATGATTGTTGGGTTTTTCTCTGTATCTATGAAGCGCCTTAAGGCGACTTTTGTTGTGATTTGGCGCTATATATATTGAATTGAATTGGTTTTCTTCCTTTTTTAATCTTTCTGGTCATTTTTCACAGTTAAACAAGTAACTTTGAGGTTACTTCATCGTTTTCAGCTGTTATCTGTTTACAGTTTTTCCTAATAATTACATTTCTGCAAAATTATAGCAGTTCTGGTAAGTTGAAATATTTCTGCCAAGTTATTAATTTTCTACTAAATTATATCATTTCTGCTAAGTCATGTTATTCTAAATTATTACATTGTTATGTTTCTTCTAAGTTATTGCATTTCTCCTAAGTTATTACATTTTTGTTAACTTGATGTTGTTCTGCAAAGTTATTAAAATTTCAACAACTTTTTAAACACTGACTTTGATTTCTTCAGCTATTTTCAACTATTTTCAGCAGACAGCTTCAGCTTTACAGCATCCACACTGCATTTTCGCAGGAAATGCAAATTTTTCTAGTTGTGTGGATGCTGGAGGCATCCACACTATTGAGTTCCTGTTTCTCTTTATTCTTTATTGTGTGGATGCTAGAGGCATCCACACTATTGAGTTCCTGTTTCTTCTTCAAGTTGCTTCCGTACGTTTTTCGCCGTGGATCTACTTCCACAATTTTCAGCCGATTTTCACCGTTCAAATTTTAAACTATTCTGCTATTTCTGCTAATGATGGCTATATCTTTTGGTATTTTATACTATTATACTTTTTAAAATATTACGTTTTTTTCCTTTAATTTGTCCCATTGAAATGAATGGGAAACTTCCGCAATTCTGCTAAAACTTGCTTGTTTTTGAAACTTAACTACTTTTTCCTACTTTCACGTAGAACAACCATTCAAACTTTAAAATGTTCTCAAATTATTGGGCTATTCAGGAATAAATCAGCTTTTTCAAATCTTTTACCATTTTATTTTTATCCCTCTTCAAGTTTTGAGTTGCAAAATTGTGATTTTTCACAAAATACATGCGTTGTTATGGTTGCTATGCACTTGGCTTTCAGTGTGCCACTGAAGGTTTTGCAGTCTTCTCTTCATGTCCGAACAACTCCTTGCTACTTGCTCAATTTTCACTCAACTTCCACAAATTATACATCAAAACGTAGGTATTTTTGCTGGCTTTCAGAAAATGTCACCATCATTGTTGTGAGATTTATAGAATTTTGGCAAATCTCCTCAGACCAACACAAAGTCTGGAAACTTTCCATAGAAAGTGAATGGAGAGTTTGTTCAAAATCATCGCTTGATTTCTGTAATGAGAGGCATATTCGAATCGTCATATCTCCTTAACGAAGCGAAGTTAAAACATGAGGCTTGTCCCCGTATATCTTCAGACACTCCTGACACTCACAATTCAAGAATTTCTTTCTCACCTATTACCGTTCTGAAATGAGTTAGACTTGTTTGAGGGTAGGAAATTCGTCCTTCGCTCAGATTTCTTCAGATTTCAAACTCTGGAAATGATCCACTTTTTTCTCTCGTCATATCTTTTTAATGGATATCAACAGACACCTGAAAATTTCCAAGATTGTTCACCAAAGCCTGCTGTCTCTTACGGTGAAAAAATGATATTGATACTCCAAATAGATTTAGAGTTAGAAAGCGTTGTTTGAGGGCAAGTCAAGGCAGTTTTTGCTTTGCTCTACTCAGTTATGGTGCATTAGAAGTCAAATATCTTTAATAATTCATATTTTAATGATAAATTGTCAACACTTTAAGATTCCCTGATCTGTTCTGAACAAAACGGTGTAAGAATGACCGTTCTAGCCCCTACGGTTAGGAAATTATGGCCATTTGTTTGAGAGGAATCCTCACTATGAGAAATTCACTGCAGAAATCCTGTCTCTGTGCTCTGTGTGTGTAAAACGCTGCACCTGTTTTGGCGGGAAAAGTATACAGCTCTCTGATTGGTGGATTCAAATTCAGCAGCTCCCAGGCTGCTTGACTGAGCTAGAAACTTACTTCTCTCTCCCTGTGTGTGTGTGTGTGTTTGTGTGTGTGTGTGTGTGTGTGTGTGTGACAGAGAGAGAGAGAGAGAGAGAGAGAAAGGCTTGTTATTGGATGATCTCATTGTAAGATTTAAATTCAATATATTTAGACTGGTTGACTGAATTGGATCTTGTGTGTGTGTATGTGTGTGTGTGTGTGTGTGTGTGTGTGTGTGTGTGTGTGTGACAGAGAGAGAGAGAGAGAGAGAGAGAGAGAAAGGCTTGTTATGGGATGATCTCATTGTAAGATTCAAAATCAGTATATTTAGACTGGTTGACTGAATTGGATCTTGTGTGTGTGTGTGTGTGTGTGTGTGTGTGTGTGTGTGTGACAGAGAGAGAGAGAGAGAGAGAGAGAAAGGCTTGTTATGGGATGATCTCATTGTAAGATTTAAAATCAATATATTTAGACTGGTTGACTGAATTGGATCTTGTGTGTGTGTGTGTGACAGAGAGAGAGAGGGAGAGAGAGAGAGAGAGAGAGAGAGAGAGAGAAAGCCTTTTTATGGGATGATCTCATTGTAAGATTCAAAATCAATATATTTAGACTGGTTGACTGAATTGGATCTTGTGTGTGTGCGTGTGTGTGTGTGTGTGTGTGTGTGTGTGACAGAGAGAGAGAGAGAGAGAGAGAGAGAGAAAGGCTTTTTATGGGATGATCTCATTGTAAGATTTAAATTCAATATATTTAGACTGGTTGACTGAATTTGATCCTGTGTGTGTCTCTCTGTGCATGTGTGTTTCCATATGTGTCCATATTTGTGATTGTGTCACTGTTATACTTTTTTTGCTGATTTTTTTTTTCAATTAACAATTAGATTTGAGGGACCCTTAGCATGTTCAGGATTTTTCCAGCTGTCCATTTTGCTTTCCAATTTTTCTATAAGTTATTACTGTTGTGCTAAGTCATAGCATTTCTGCTGCTTTTCAGTATTTGTTCAAATACAGCATTTCTGCTAAATCATACTATTTCTGCTATTTCATAAGATTTGTACTAAATATAGGTTTCTGCCAAATATAGTATTTCTGCTTAATTATAGTATTCCTGCCATTTTATAGTATTTGTGCTAAAACATAGTATTTCTACTAAATGTAGTATTTATGCTTAATCATACTATTTGTATATATTTCTGCCAGGTCCCAGGCAGCTAATCCTCTGTGAGGACTGATACATATAAATTTACATATCAGGGCTGCACGGCTTCCCAGCCAGCCAATCATATCTGAGGTCTGCCCTTTCTTCTCTCGTCATATCTCAGCGACAGATGTACAAAGAGCAATGCAAATCACAGTCAAAGTACACCAAAGTCCGCTGATTCACCCAGTACAAGAATTATGCTTCTAGTCCACCTAGTTTTTGAGTTACACGACGTTTTGTAACTCCAAAAAACAGTGTTTTTCGCCTCTCACCGCGATCTAATTCTGACTGCTCATCACCCTGTTTTCCAGGCGCTTGCTCTCTTTCCCAGTGGCGCAGTTGGTAATGACACGGTCTGCAACCCAAAGGTCGTGGGTTCAATTACACTTTGGGCAACATGTTTTTTTTCCCTACAAATTAATACACTATCACAGACACTAATTCATATTCATCATTTATTACAATTCTGCAAACTTTTATGATTTTAGCAGCTTTTCTATATGGACCTCAGATTCTTGTTAACACTCCATGGCACAAATACTGTTCCCTTTAGGCTCTGTGTATGTGTGTGGTATCAATATTTCTCCATTTTAAAGTATTACTCCTCCATAATTGTATTTCTGTTAAATCAAAGTACTTTTACTACATCTTAGTACTTCTGCTCATCATAGTATTT
>NW_020327942.1:0-15546 GCF_001858045.2 Oreochromis niloticus | reverse complement strand
ACTATGGAATTGCAGTAATACTATGATTTGCTATAAATACTATGATTTGGCACATATACTATAATCAGCAGATATACTATAACATAACAGAAATTCTACGACTTAGTAGTAACACTATAATATAACAGAAATTTTAACTGGACACAAATAACATGATTTGCCCCAAAACCATGATTTGGCAAAAAAATACCATGATTTGGCACAAATACGATGATATTGCAGAAATACTATGATTGGGTACAAATACTATGATTTGGCACAAGTACTATGAATAAGTACAAATACTATGATTTGGCAGAAATACTATGATTTAGCAGAAATACTATGTTTTAACATAAATAATATCTTTTGACAGAAATTTCTGCTAAAAGGTACTATTTCTGCTTTTTAGCAGAAATACTGTAATTTTGCATAAACACTATGATTTGGGATAAATACTATGATTTTGCAGATATACTATATTCAGCAAATATACTATAACATAACAGACATTCCTCCACTTAGTAGTAATCTCATAACATAAAATAAATATTATGGTTCTGCCCCAAAACCATGATTTGGCACAAATACCATGATTTTTCAAAAATACTATGATTTAGCAGAAATACTATGATTGAGCAGAAGTACTAACATGTAGTAGAAGTACTTTGATTTAGCACAAATACTATTATGGAGGAGTAATACTTTAACATGGGAGAAATATTGATACTCACACACACATACACAGAGAGCAAAGTGTACAGTGGCTGTTAAGAGTCTGTGCTTGGTATATCTAGGTCAGCTAAATTGGCTGCACCTGCTGTAATCAGCACTTACACACACAGACACAGAGAGAGGTATAAGTTTTCTGCAGTGTATTTCTCACATTCAGGATTCCCCTCGAACAAATGGCCATAATTTCCTAACCGTAGGAGCTAGAACGGTCATTCTGACACCGTTTTGTTCAGAAGAGATGGGGGAATCTGCAGGTCTTCATAATTCAGAGATAAAATATAAATTATTGAAGATATATGACTTGTAACACACTGTAACTGAGTAGAGGCAAAGCAAAACTGCCTTGACTTGCCCTCAAACAACGTTTTGTAACTCTAAATCTATATGGAGCATCAAAATCATTCTTTCACCGTAAGAAACAGCAGGCTTTGGTGAACAGTCATGGAAATTTTCAGGTCTCTGTTGAAATCCATCAAAAAGATGTGACAAGAGAAAAAAGTGCCTCATTTCCAGAGTTTGAAATCTGAAGAGATCTGAGCAAGGCACGAATTTCCTACCCTCAAACAAGTGTAACTCATCTCAAAACGGTAATAGGTGGGAAAAAAATTCTTGAATTGTGAGCATCAGGGATGTCTGAAGATATATGGGCACAAGCCTCATGTCTCAACTTTGTTTCGTTAAGGAGATATGACGATTTGAAAATGCCTCTCATTAGAGAATTCCAGCGCTGATTTTGAAGAAACTCTCCATTGAGTTTCTATGGAGAGTTTTGAGACTTTATGTTACTCTGAGGAGATTTGCAAAAAATCTATAAGTCCCACAACAATGATGGTGACATTTTCTGAAAGCCAGCAAAAATACCTACGTTTTGATGTATAATTTGTGGGGGTTGAGTGGAAATTGAGCGAGTAGCAAGAAGTCGTTCAGACATGAAGAGAAAATTCAGAAAGGACGAGTGCACACTCTGAGTTAATTGCATAGCAACCATAACAACGCATGTATTTTCTGAAAAATCCCAATTTTGCAACTGAAAACTTAAAGAGGTATAAAATTAAAACGGTAGAAGATCTGAAAAAGCTGAATCACACAGCAATAGCCCAATAGTCTGAGAACATTTTAAAGTTTGAATGGAGTTTCTAGGTGAAAGTATGACAAAGTAGTTAAGTTTCAAAAACAAGCAAGTTTTAGCAGAATTTCTGAAGATTTCCATTCATTTCAATGGGACAAATTAAAGGAAAAAAGTGTAATATTTTAAAAAGTATAACAGTAGTAAACACCAAAAGTCATAGCAAACATTAGCAGAAAGAGCAGAACAGTATAGAGTTTGAACGGAGAAAATCGGCTGAAAACTGAGGCAGTAGTTAAACTGCAAAAAACGTACGGAAGCAACTTGAAGAATAATAATAAAGAAGAAAGAGAAACAGGATCTCAATAGTGTGGAAGCCCTTTTAGGGCATCCACACAATAATAAAGAAGAAAGAGAAACAGGATCTCAATAGTGTGGAAGCCCTTTTAGGGCATCCACACAATAAAGAACTAGAAAAATTTGCATTTCCTGCGAAAATGCTGTGTGGATGCCTTGACGCTGAAGCTGTCTGCTGAAAAGCTGAAAAAGATGAAAAGTTGCAAAAAGTTGTTGTGGAGAGATGGACAATTCTGCTGAAATGAGCAGAAGCTGCTGAGAATTGTGCTGATAACAGGGGAAAAGGCTGAAAGTTTTGCAGAAAAGAGGTGGATCAGCAGAATTTCTGCAGAAAAGAGGCAAAGAAGCAGAAACTTGCGCTGAAAAGAGATGAATCAGCAGAGTTTCTGCTGAAAAGAGTTTTTTTTTCTGAAAACAGCCATAAAAGCTGGAATTTGTGCTGAAAGGGGGTGAAAAAAATGAAAATTTTGCTGAAAAGGGGTGAAGATGCTAAAGTATACCAAATCAAAGTATTTGTGCCAAAACATAGTGTTTCTGCCATATTGTGGTACTACTACATTACAACATGAATACGGATTAAAGACGAAAGAAACTGGCAACAAATTCTCCACTACAAACCAGTCTGATACCACTTCTTTGCAGTGTTCACGTTTACTAAGGCACTACCCAAAAGGCGCCACAAGAGGGCACTCCAACACAAGAGATGACCTATGTACACTGATGCACTTAGTAACAGTCAGCCTCCTACTTAGCCATTACGTAATACAGCGATATTACAGTGTACAAATTCACATAAATTTGCAGGGGAAAAAAACAAAGCAGGAACAAGCCCAAAACAATAAAATAACTGGGCTGCCATAGCTATTGCTAACTAGCACATACGCTAAAGGTAACTAAAACCAATACCAACCAATGTTTTTGCAGAAACACTGTAATTTCACTCAAATACTATGAAATAGCAGTAATACTATGATTTGGCAGAAATACTATGTCTTTGCAGAAACACTGTAATTTCACTCAAATAATATGAAATAGCAGTAATACTATGATTTGGCAGAAATACTATGTTTCAGTACAAATACTATGACAAAGCAGAAATACTATGACTTAGAAGTAATACTATAACAAAAGGGATTCCTCAAAATACTATGAAATTGCAGTAATTCTATGATTTGGCAGAAATACTGTACTTCGTACAAATACAATGCTTTGGTACAAATACTATATTTTGATTTGAACTCTATGATTTGGCACGAGTAGTATGATTTAGTACAAATACTACGAATTGGCAGAAATACTGTGACTTAATAGTAATACTATAACATAGCAGATATAATGTGATTTTGCAGACATAGTATGTTTTTGCACAAATACTACGATTTTGCTCAAATACTATGGAATTGCAGTAATACTATGATTTGGAATACTATGATTTGGTAGGAATACTATGCCTTAGTAGTAATACTATAACATAACAGATATACTATGATTTTGCAGAAATTCTATGTTTTTGCACAAATACTACAATTTGGCAGAAATACTATGTTTGGGCAGTAATACTATGATTTGCTATAAATACTATGCTTTGGCACATATACTATAATCAGCAGATATACTATAACATATCAGAAATTCTACGACTTAGTAGTAACACTATAATATAACAGAAATAACTGGACACAAATAACATGATTTGCCCCAAAACCATGATTTGGCAAAAAAATACCATGATTTGGCACAAATACGATGATATTGCAGAAATACTATGATTGGGTACAAATACTATGATTTGGCACAAGTACTATGAATAAGTACAAATACTATGATTTGGCAGAAATACTATGATTTAGCAGAAATACTATGTTTTAACATAAATAATATCTTTTGACAGAAATTTCTGCTAAAAGGTACTATTTCTGCTTTTTAGCAGAAATACTGTAATTTTGCATAAACACTATGATTTGGGATAAATACTATGATTTGGCAGATATACTATATTCAGCAAATATACTATAACATAACAGACATTCCTCCACTTAGTAGTAATCTCATAACATAAAATAAATATTATGGTTCTGCCCCAAAACCATGATTTGGCACAAATACCATGATTTTTCAAAAATACTATGATTTAGCAGAAATACTATGATTGAGCAGAAGTACTAAGATGTAGTAGAAGTACTTTGATTTAGCACAAATACTATTATGGAGGAGTAATACTTTAACATGGGAGAAATATTGATACTCACACACACATACACAGAGAGCAAAGTGTACAGGGGCTGTTAAGAGTCTGGGCTTGGTATATCTAGGTCAGCTAAATTGGCTGCACCTGCTGTAATCAGCACTTACACACACAGACACAGAGACAGCTATGGGTTTTCTTCAGTGTATTTCTCACATTCAGGATTCCTCTAGAACTAATGGCCATAATTTGCTAACTGTAGGAGATAGAACGGTCATTCTGACACCGTTTTGTTCAGAAGAGATGGGGGAATCTGGAGGTCTTCATAATTCAGAGATAAAATATAAATTATTAAAGATATATGGCTTGTAATACACTGTAACTGAGTAGAGGCAAAGCAAAACTGCCTTGACTTGCCCTCAAACAACGTTTTCTAACTCTAAATCTATATGGAGCATCAAAATCATTCTTTCACCGTAAGAAACAGCAGGCTTTGGTGAACAGTCATGGAAATTTTCAGGTCTCTGTTTAAATCCATCAAAAAGATATGACGAGAGAAAAAAGTGCCTCATTTCCAGAGTTTGAAATCTGAAGAAATCTGAGCGAGGGACAAATTTCTTATCCTCAAACAAGTGTAATTCATGGCCAAACGGTAATAGGTGAGGAAAAAATTCTTGAATTGTGAGCATCAGGGATGCCTGAAGATATATTGGCACAAGCGTCATGTCTCAACTTTGTTTCGTTAAGGAGATATGACGATTTGAAAATGCCTCTCATTAGAGAATTCAAGCGCTGATTTTGAAGAAACTCTCCATTGAGTTTCTATGGAGAGTTTTCAGACTTTATGTTACTCTGAGGAGATTTGCAAAAAGTCTATAAGTCCCACAACAATGATAGTGACATTTTCTGAATGCCAGCAAAAATACCTACATTTTGATGTATAATTTGTGGGGGTTGAGTGGAAATTGAGCGAGTAGCAAGAAGTTGTTCAGACATGAAGAGAAAATTCAGAAAGGACGAGTGCACACTCTGAGTTAATTGCATAGCAACCATAACAACGCATGTATTTTCTGAAAAATCACAATTTTGCAACTGAAAACTTAAAGAGGTATAAAATTAAAATGGTAGAAGATCTGAAAAAGCTGAATCAGACAGGAATAGCCCAATAGTCTGAGAACATTTTAAAGTTTGAATGGAGTTTCTAGGTGAAAGTATGACAAAGTAGTTAAGTTTGAAAAACAAGCAAGTTTTAGCAGAATTGTGGAAGTTTTCCATTCATTTCAATGGGACAAATTAAAGGAAAAAAGTGTAATATTTTAAAAAGTATAATAGTAATAAACACCAAAAGTCATAGCAAACATTAGCAGAAAGAGCAGAACAGTATAGAGTTTGAACGGAGAAAATCGGCTGAAAACTGAGGCAGTAGTTAAACGGCAAAAAACGTACGGAAGCAACTTGAAGAATAATAAAGAATAAAGAGAAACAGGAACTCAATAGTGTGGAAGCCCTTTTAGGGCATCCACACAATAAAGAGAAACAGGAACTCAATAGTGTGGAAGCCCTTTGAGGGCATCCACACAACTAGAAAAATTTGCATTTCCTGCGAAAATGCAGTGTGGATGCTTAAAGCTGAAGCTGTCTGCTGAAAATAGCTGAAAAAGCTGAAAAGTTGCAGAAATTGTAAAAACTTTGCAGAAGCAAAGGAACTTTGCTAAAATGTAGTAACTTAGCAGAACTGTAATATCTTAGAGGAAACATAATACTTGGCAGAAATACAATAGCATAGCAGAACTTAGCAGAAATATTGTAACTTACCAGAAACATGATAACTTCTCAAAAATACAAGAATTTAGGAGAAATAGTATAAGATAACAGAAAGAATATATTTAGCCAAACATTCTTAAACATTACAGAAATACTATGATTTAGAAAAACAGTACAACATAGCAGAAATGCTGTGATTTACCAGAGACACTGTAATATACTATGAATATTGTAATTTTATATAAATACTATGTTTTAGCAAAAATACTCCAGTTTAGCACAAATATTATAATATAGCAGAAACACTATTCTATAGCAGAAATGCTATATTTAGAAAGAAAAATATAATATAGTAGAAATACTATGATTTAGCAGAAATCCTACAATATAGCTTAATAACAATGATTTAGAACAGATAATATGATTGAGCAGAATAGTAATAACTTAAGTGAAAATATTGGAAAGGTAAAATGATAAGCTGAATAAAAAGGAACATGGTTAAGTTCGCTCAAAACTAATTTTTGTTCACCTGTGAAAAAATAAAATAAAAATACATTTAGAAAAAAAAAATAAGAACAGCCAACAGATACACAAAATCAAATATGGATACACAAATCACCAAATACACAGAAAATCAAATATGGATACACAAATGTACAGTGAGAGACACACACAAACAGGGTCTATGCCAGTCAACCAGTCTGAATATATTATATTTTTATCCACCAATGAGATGCTGCCCTAAAGAAGGTCTTTGTGTGTGTCTTTCTTTCTCTCTCTCTGTCTCTCTCTCTCTCTCACACACACACACACACACACACACACACACACTCACACACACACAGCAGCAGCAGCAGCAAGTGAACAGGGGCTGTTAACAGCATGTTTCTAGTTCAGTCAAACAGCTGTGAGCTTCTCAATTTGAATCCACCAATCAGAGAGGTTGTGTGTTTTTTCCCGCCAAAACTGGTGCACCAAGTGCAGGCTTTTACACATGCAGCACAGAGAGAGACAGGATTTTTGCAGTCTATTTCTCATAGTGAGGACTCCCCTCAAACAAACAGCCATAAATTCCTAACCGTAGGGGCTAAAACAGTCATTCTTAGACCGTTTTGTTCAGAAGACATGGGGGAATCTTGAAATGTTGACCATTTAAAATACAAATATGAAATATTAAAGATATATGACATAGATGATTGGTTGGCTTAGAAGCCATGAAGGCCCCAATATGCAAATTTGAATGTGCCAGGCCTAAGATATGATTGGCTGGCTACGAAGCCATGAAGGCAACAATATGCAAATTTGAATGTGCCAGGCCTCAGATATGATTGGCTGGCTGGGAAACCATGAAGGCAACAATATGCAAATTTGAATGTGCCAGGCCTCAGATATGATTGGTGTTCTTAGAAGCCATGAATGCCCCAATATGCAAATTTGAATGTGCCAGCCCTCAGATATGATTGTCTTAGAAGACATATAAAAAGCAGTAAAACTGTACTATGATTTGGTAGAAAACCTATATTTATTCAAAAATACTATATTTGGCAGAAATAGTATTTTTTAGCAGAAAAACTATAATTAAGCAGAAATACTATATTAAGTACAAATCTCATAACATAGCAGAAATAGTATGATTTAGCAGAAATGCTGTATTTAGCACAAATACTGAAAAGCAGCAGAAATGCTATGACTTAGCACAATAGTAATAACTTAAATAGAAAAATTGGAAAAGCAAAATGGACAGCTGAAAAAATCCTGAACATGCTAAGGGTCACTCAAATGTAATTGTTAAATGAAAAAAAATCAGTAAAAAAAAAAGTATAACAGTCACACAATCACAAATATGTACACATATGGAAACACACATGTACATAGAGACACACACAGGATCAAATTCAGTCAACCAGTCTAAATATATTGAATTTAAATGACAGACAGACAGACAGACAGACAGCAGCATCAGCAAGTGAACAGGGGCTGTTAACAGCATGTTTCTAGGTCAGTCAAACAGCTGTGAGCTTCTCAATTTGAATCCACCAATCAGAGAGGCTGTGTGCTTTTTCCCGCCAAAACTGGTGCACTAAGTGCAGGCTTTTACACACGCAGCACAGAGAGAGACAGGATTTTTGCAGTCTATTTCTCATAGTGAGAATTCCCCTCAAACAAACAGCCATAAATTTCTAACCATAGGGGCTAAAACAGTCATTCTTAGACCATTTTATTCAGAAGACATAGGGGAATCTTGAAATGCTGACCATTTAAAATAAAAATATGAAATATTAGAGATATATGACATAGATGATTGGTGGGCTTAGAAGCCATGAAGGCAACAATATGCAAATTTAAATGTGCCAGGACTCAGATATGATTGGCTGGCTGGGAAGCCATGAAGGCAACAATATGCAAATTTAAATGTGCCACGACTCAGATATGATTGGCTGGCTGGGAAGCCATGAAGGTCCCAATATGCAAATTTGAATGTGCCAGGACTCAGATATGATTGGCTGGCTGGGAAGCCATGAATGCCCCAATATGCAAATTTGAATGTGCCAGGCCTCAGATATGATTGGCTGGCTGGGAAGCCATGGACCCAACAATATGCAAATTTGAATGTGCAAGCCCTCAGATATGATTGGTTGTCTTAGAAGCCATATAAAAAGCAGTAAAACTGTACTATGATTTGGTAGAAAAACTATAATTAATCAAAAATACTATATTTGGCAGAGATACTATTTTTTTTTGAAGAAAAACTATATTTAGCACAAATCTTATAAAATGGCAGAAATACTATAATTAAGCAGAAATACTATATTAAGTACAAATCCTATAAAATGGCAGAAATAGTATGATTACTGAAATAAAAATAAATACTGAAAAGCAGCAGAAATGCTATGACTTAGCACACTAGTAATAACTTAAATAGAAAAATTGGAAAAGCAAAATGGACAGCTGAAAAAATCCTGAACATGCTAAGGGTCCCTCAAATCTAATTGTTAGATGAAAAACAATTAAGCAAAAAAAAAGTATAACAGTCACACAATCACAAATATGGACACATATGGAAACACACATGCACAGAGAGAAACACACAGGATCAAATTCAGTCAACCAGTCTAAATATATTGAATTTGAATCATACAATAAGATGCTCCCATAAAAACTCTCTCTCGCCCTCTCTTTCTCTCTCTCTCTCTGTCACTCACACACACACACACACACACACACACACACACACAGGATCCAATTCAGTCAACCAGTCTAAATATATTGAATTTAAATCTTACAATGAGATCATCCCATAAAAAGGCTTTCTCTCTCTCTCTCTCTCGCTCTCTGTCAAACACACACACACACACACACACAGGGAGAGAGAAGAAAGTTTCTAGCTCAGTCAAGCAGCCTGGGAGCTGCTGAATTTGAATCCACCAATCAGAGAGCCTGTGCACTTTTTCCCGCCAAAACAGGTGCTCGCAGCACAGAGAGACACAGGATTTTTGCAGTCTATTTCTCATAATGATGACTCCCCTCAAACAAATGACCATAATTTCCTAACCGTAGGGGCTAGAACGGTCATTCTTACACCGTTTTGTTCAGAAGAGATGGGGGAATCTTAAAGTGTTGACAGTTTACCATTAAAATATGAATTATTAAAGATATTTGACTTCTAATGCACCATAACTGAGTAGAGCAAAGCAAAAACTGCCTTGACTTGCCCTCAAACAACGCTTTCTAACTCTAAATCTATTTGGAGTATCAATATCATTCTTTCACCGTAAGAGACAGCAGGCTTTGGTGAACAATCATGGAAATTTTCAGGTCTCTGTGGAAATCCAACAAAAAGTTATGACGAGAGAAAAAAGTGGTTCATTTCCAGAGTTTGAAATCTGAAGAAATCTGAGAGAAGGACGAATTTCCTACCCTCAAACAAGTCTAACTCATTTCAGAACGGTAATAGGTGAGAAAAAAATTCTTGAATTGTGAGCGTCAGGAGTGTCTGAAGATATACGGGGACAAGCCTTATGTCTTAACTTCGCTTCGTTAAGGAGATATGACGATTCGAAAATGCCTCTCATTACAGAAATCCAGCGGTGATTTTGAAGAAACTCTCCATTGACTTTCTATGGAGAGTTTTCAGACTTTGTGTTGGTCAGAGGAGAATTTCCAAAATTCTATAAATCTCACAACAATGATAGTGACATTTTCTGAAAGCCAGCAAAAATACCTACGTTTTGATGTATAATTTGTGGGAGTTGAGTGAAAATTAATCAAGTAGCAAGAAGTTGTTCAGACATGAAGAGAAAATTGCCAAAGGTACAGTGGCTCACTTAGAACCAACTGCATAGCAACCATAACAACGCATGTATTTTGTGAAAAATCACAATTTTGCAACTCAAAACTTAAAGAGGGATAAGATGAAAACGGTAACAGATATGAAAAAGCTGAATCATTTATGAATAGCCCAATAATTTGTGAACATTTTAAAGTTTGAATGGTTGTTCTACGTGAAAGTAGGAAAAAGTAGTTAAGTTTCAAAAACAAGCAAGTTTTAGCAGAATTGCAGAAGTTTCCCATTCATTTCAATGGGACAAATTAAAGGAAAAAAGCTTAATATTTTAAAAAGTATAACAGTATAAAATACCAAAAGTCATAGCAGGAATTAGCAGAAATAGCAGAATAGTTTAAAATTTGAACGGTGAAAATCGGCTGAAAATTGTGGGACTAGTTAAGTGCCAAAAAACGTACAAAAAGTGGCAACTAGAATAACTAGAAAAATTTGCATTTCCTGCGAAAATGCAGTGTGGATGCTGTAATGCTGAAGCTGTCTGCTGAAACTAGCAGAAAAAGCTGAAAAGTTGCAGAATTTGTAAAAACTTTGCAGAAGCAAAAGAACTTTGCTAAAATGTAGTAACTTAGCAGAACTGCAATATCTTAGAGGAAACATAATACTTGGCAGAAATACAATAGCATAGCAGAACTTAGCAGAAATATTGTAACTTACCAGAAACACGATAACTTCTCAAAAATACAAGAATTTAGGAGAAATAGTATAAGATAACAGAAAGAATATATTTAGCCAAACATTCTTAAACATTACAGAAATACTATGATTTAGAAAAACAGTACAACATAGCAGAAATGCTGCGATTTACCAGAGACACTGTAATTTACTATTAATATTGAAATTTTTTTAAAAAACACTATGTTTTAGCACAAATACTGTAATTTGGCAGAAATACTATGTTTCAGCAGAAATACTCTGGTTTAGCACAAATATTATAACATAGCAGTAATACAATTATATAGCAGAAATGCTATATTTAGAAAGAAAAATATAATATAGTAGAAATACTATGATTTAGCAGAAATTCTATGATTGAGCAGAAGTACTAAGATGTAGTAAAAGTACTTTGATTTAACAGAAATACAATTATAGAGGAGTAATACTTTAAAATGGGAGAAATATTGATACACACACATACACAGAGCCTAAAGGGAACAGTATTTGTGCCATGGAGTGTTAACAAGAATCTGAGGTCCATATTACAAAAGCTGCTAAAATCATAAAAGGTTGCAGAATTGTAATAAATGATGAATATGAATTAGTGGTCTGTGATAGTGTATTAATTTGTAGGGAAAAAAAACATGTTGCCCAAGGTGTAATTGAACCCACGACCTTTGGGTTGCAGACCTGTGTCATTACCAACTGCGCCACTGGGAAAGAGAACGAGCGCCTGGAAAACAGGGTGATGAGCAGTCAGAATTAGATTGCGGTGAGAGGTGAAAAACGCTGTTTTTTGGAGTTACAAAACGTCGTGTTACTCAAAAACTAGGTGGACTAGAAGCATAATTCTTGTACTGGGTGAATCAGCGTACTTTCGTGTACTTTGACTGTGATTTGCATTGCTCTTTGTACATCTGTCGCTGAGATATGACGAGAGAAGAAAGGGCAGACCTCAGATATGATTGGCTGGCTGGGAAGCCGTGCAGGCCCTGATATGTAAATTTTATATGTATCAGTCCTCACAGAGGATTAGCTGCCTGGGGACCTGGCAGAAATATATACAAATAGTATGATTAAGCATAAATACTACATTTAGTAGAAATACTATGTTTTAGCACAAATACTTTAAAATGGCAGAAATACTATAATTAAGCAGAAATACTACATTTGGCAGAAACACTATATTTAGTACAAATCTTATGAAATAGCAGAAATAATATGATTTAGCAGAAATGCTGTATTTAGCACAAATACTGAAAAGCAGCAGAAATGCTATGACTTAACACAACAGTAATAACTTATAGAAAAATTGGAAAAGCAAAATGGACAGCTGGAAAAATCCTGAACATGCTAAGGGTCCCTCAAATCTAATTGTTAATTGAAAAAAAAAATCAGCAAAAAAAGTATAACAGTCACACAATCACAAATATGGGCACATATGGAAACACACATGCACAGAGAGACACACACAGGACCAAATTCAGTCAACCAGTCTAAATATATTGAATTTAAGTGATATAATAAGATGCTCCCATCAAAAGGCTCTCTCTCGCTCTCTCTCTCTCTCTCTCTCTCTCTCTCTCTGTCACACACACACACACACACACACACACACACACACACAGAGCCTAAAGGGAACAGTATTTGTGCCATGGAGTGTTAACAAGAATCTGAGGTCCATATTACAAAAGCTGCTAAAATCATAAAAGGTTGCAGAGTTGTAATAAATGATGAATATGAATTAGTGGTCTGTGATAGTGTATTAATTTGTAGGGAAAAAACACATGTTGCCCAAGGTGTAATTGAACCCACGACCTTTGGGTTGCAGACCTGTGTCATTACCAACTGCGCCACTGGGAAAGAGAGCGAGCATCTGGAAAACAGGGTGATGAGCAGTCAGAATCAGATTGCGGTGAGAGGCGAAAAACGCTGTTTTTTGCAGTTACAAAACGTCGTGTAACTCAAAAACTAGGTGGACTAGAAGCATAATTCTTGTACTGGGTGAATCAGCGTACTTTCGTGTACTTTGACTGTGATTTGCATTGCTCTTTGTACATCTGTCGCTGAGATATGACGAGAGAAGAAAGGGCAGACCCCAGATATGATTGGCTGGCTGGGAAGCCATGCAGGCCCTGGTATGTATTTGTATGTATCAGTCCTCACAGAGGATTAGCTGCCTGGGGACCTGGCAGAAATATATAGAAATAGTATGATTAAGCATAAATACTACATTTTTTAGAAAAACTATATTAAGCACAAATCCTATAAAAAGCAGAAATACTATATTAAGCAATATAAATATCCTCTAAAAATCCTATAAAAAGCAGTAAAACTGTACTATGATTTGGTAGAAAAACCCTAATTAATCAAAAATACTAAATTTGGCAGAAATAGCAGAAACACTATATTTAGCACAAATCTTATGAAATAGCAGAAAGAGTATGATTTAGCAGAAATGCTGTATTTAGCACAAATCTGATAAAATAGCAGACATAGTATGATTTTGCAGAAATGCTGTATTTAGCACAAATACTGAAAAGCAGCAGAAATGCTATGACTCAACACAATAGTAATAACTTAAATAGAAAAATTGGAAAAGCAAAATGGACAGCTGAAAGAATCCTGAACATGCTAAGGGTCCCTCAAATGTAATTGTTAAATGAAAAAAATCAGCAAAAAAAAGTATAACAGTGACACAATCACAAATATGAACACATATGGAAACACACATGCACAGAGAGACACACACAGGATCAAATTCAGTCAACCAGTCTAAATATATTGAATTTAAATCATATAATAAGATGCTCCCATAAAAACTCTCTCTCGCCCTCCCTTTCTCTCTCTCTCTGTCACACACACACACACACACACACACACACACACATAGGGAGAGACAAGCAAGTTCTAGGTCAGTTAAGCAGCCTGGGAGCTGCTAAATTTGAATCCACCAATCAGAGAGGCTGTGTACTTTTTCCCGCCAAAACAGGTGCAGCCGTTTTTACACACTCAGCACAGAGAGAGACAGGATTTCTGCAGTGTATTTCTCATAGTGAGGATTCCTCTCAAACAAATGGCCATAATTTCCTAACCGTAGGGCTAGAACGGTCATTCTTACACCGTTTGTTCAGAAGAGATGGGGAATCTTCAAGTGTTAACAATTTATCATTAAAATATGAATTATTAAAGATATTTGACTTGTAATGCACCATAACAGAGTAGAGGCAAAGCAAAAACTGCCTTGACCTGCCCTCAAACAATGCTTTCTAACTCTAAATCTATTTGGAGTATCGATATAATTCTTTCACCGTAAGAGACAGCAGCTTTGGTGAACAGTCATGGAAATTTTCAGGTCTTGTGGAAATCTATCAAAAAGATATGACGAGAGAAAAAAGTGGTTCATTTCCAGAGTTTGAAAGCTGAAGAAATCTGAGCGAGGGACAAATTTCCTACCCTCAAACAAACGTAATTCATGGCCAAATGGTAATAGGTGAGAAAAAAAATCGTACACTGTGAGCGTCAGGAGTGTCTGAAGATATATTGGCACAAGCCTCATGTCTTAATGTCGCTTTGTTAGGGAGATATGACGATTCGAATATGCCTCTCATTACAGAAATCAAGCGGTGATTTGAACAAACTCTCCATTGACTTTCTATGGAGAGTTTTCAGACTTTGTGTTGGTCTGAGGAGATTTGCCAAAATTCTATAAATCTCACAACAATGACGGTGACATTTTCTGAAAGCCAGCAAAAATACCTACGTTTTGATGTATAATTTGTGGAAGTGAGTGAAAATTGAGCAAGTAGCAAGAAGTTGTTCGGACATGAAGAGAAAATTGCCAAGGTACAGTGGCTCACTTAGAACCAAGTGCATAGCAACCATAACAACGCATGTATTTGTGAAAAATCACAAAGATGAACTCAAAACTTAAAGAGGGATAAGATGAAAACGGTAACAGATATGAAAAGCTGAATCATTCATGAATAGCCCAATAATTTGTGAACATTTTAAAATTTGAATGGTTGTTCTAGGCGAAAGTATGAGAAAGTAGTTAAGTTCAAAACAAGCAAGTTTTAGCAGAATTGTGGAAGTTTCCCATTCATTTCAATGGGACAAATTAAAGGAAAAAAACTTAATATTTCAAAAAGTATAACAGTAATAAATACCAAAAGTCATAGCCGGAAATAGCAGAAATAGCAAAATATTGTGAAATTTGAACGGTGAAAATAGCACAAAAATTGTGGAACTAGTTAAAGGCCAAAAAACGTACGGAAGCAACTTGAAGATGAAGAATAATAAAGAACTAGAAAAATTTGCATTTCCTGCGAAAATGCTGTGTGGATGCCTTAACGCTGAAGCTGTCTGCTGAAAAGCTGAAAAAGCTGAAAAGTTGCAAAAAGTTGCATGGTGGTGAAAAAAAACATGTCGCCCTGAGCAGGATTCGAACCTGGCCTCCTG
>NW_020327941.1:0-10727 GCF_001858045.2 Oreochromis niloticus | reverse complement strand
TCATCTAGAAGCATTGTAAGTCTCTGTCGGATCCACTCCTCTTCAGATTTTAACACGTCGATGGTAAAACTTGTTTGCCTCACCGTTCATTAAGCAGCTTTTAGCAGACTTTTAGGAGTAATCCTGTCTTGTCGATCTGAGGCTGAATCTCAGGTGGTTCCTGTAATCAGCCATCTTGCATGCTGTTTGATCATACTGACGTACTGATCTACTTACCTGGATGATGAGCATGCATCAAGATGTTATACTTAGAAAGTGTTAGTACATTTGTGAACGCACTCTTCAGTAGCGCTGGATGCTAAAAGAAGCAGTTGCCATCTTTCTGATGGTAAATGGCCTGCATTTGTATAGCGCTTTATTCAGTCCCTAAGGACCCAAAGCGCTTTACAACTACATTCAGTCATTCACCCATTCACACACTGGCAATGGCAAGCTACATTGTAGCCACAGCTGCCTGGGCGCACTGACAGAGGCGAGGCTGCCGGACACTGGCGCCACCGGGCCCTCTGACCACCACCAGTGAAGGTGAACCACATTGAAGTTCACCTGTTAAACAAATCTACATTTTATTATTTCAGCAGTACATGTGCAGCATTTTAGTGGCACATATAAACAGTACACAAAGTAAAAAGCTCTGTGAGTTTTCAGGTGAAATCCTTTTTTAATTCCTAAGCTCTTCTATCTGTTATGAGCTGCACAGTGTTATAAAAGATACACAGAACACAGCCAAGAACAACATACCTGCATCTGTGATTTTCTAGCTTTTTGAACCAAAGAAAAAAGCAATGCATAATAAACAATCAGATCCTTTCACTATATGGGGTTAAGTGTTTTTAAATTTATTTTGTCACCAATCTGCAGTCTTTTTATTTAGAAATGTCCAAAGAAATTAAGTCTGCTGAAAAATACAGAGAATATGATCTGTAAAAATCAACATGCTTTTTTTTTTCAGTTCAGTCTTACATTCACTGACTTTAAAAAATTGCAATTTTGTCCCTTTACTTCTTGTTTGTTAAGTTGGAAATGAATGGCACAAAATCCAATTTGAATTTGAGCTGGAAAGAAAAGCTGAAGAAACTGCCACTTGGATGCTATGAAGATATACTGTAACTTTAATTAAAACATGTTAAAATTACAAATAAAAAAACATGTATAAATACTGTAGTATACTACAAACTGCCCTTTATTTCTAAAAAAACTAATGCCAGTACAAAATGATTTACTTAAAAAAATTCAACCTCTTTTGCTTGTTTTTATGGTTAACTTAACATATCAGTTTTTTAAAAGGAGATGACAAACAAACAGAGAGAAAAAATATGGAAGGAGTCAAGGGTGTTATCTTTGGCTGTTGTTTTATAAAGAAAGTAATAACTCTGGAGCCAAAGTGCTGAATCTGACGCCTCTAGAAGATAAATGAGAGACATAGGCCAAGCTCAGAGCCTGGCCGCCACACAGTCGTACGGAAAGCTACAGATGTTGCTGTGCACAAAGAGTGCGCAGCTGTGTATTTACTTTCATTATGGACCTGTGAATGGATGGAAATTATACAACTAAAATTCTGATTGGTTCCATTAATCTGTGGATAAATATATAATAGAAATGTAACCATTTTGCATTTCAAATTTCTAACACTCTAAATCGGTTTATTAACTTTACTATGTCAAATTTGATTGGATCCTGTTTTAACTGCAAATTATTGTTGCTATAGGCATTTCCCACTTGGCAACTTTCTTTAGCAAATTTAATTAATATATTTGTGAAATGTGAAGGATTACATAAGGTGGAGTCAGAAAAACAGCTCAGCGAGGCCATTTTTCATGCGTGATGAGGGTGTTGAGGAGGTTCAGTGTCATGGTGAGCTGCGCATTTCACATTTCATTTGCTTTATCGCTTCCTGTGCTCCGAAAAGAATTCCACATATCCTTCTGCCTGATGTCTAAGAAGAATTTGAATGAGAATGAAATAATCTGCTGTAAAATTCAGCCAGGAGTTTACTCTTCAACGCACAACTATTTATGGAGATTTCTACAATAAAAAAATATCTCCATTATATGATATCGATGCAGGCAGTGTTTGTGTGGGAGTGGCTTAGGGCTGCAATCACAGACTGGATTCAGTGACATAGCCTGAAAAGTGAAACAGTCTCAAACCTGCATTCTTTTAATGGCCAGCAGGGGGTGAAATATAAGTCTACAAGCCTATTTGCAGATCTTTAACCTCAGTGAACACTTTTTACCAGATTCACGGCTTCAGAGTATTTTTTTTTAATATAGTACAATCTTTATTTTCTAAATTGTAGTTTCATTGAGGATAAAATAGTAAAGCAGGGCCTGCCTTTGGATGTGGCTTCTTTCTTCAGCAGTGAGTTTCTCAGACAGATCCTCCCATGCTTTTCATGACTAGTTTCAAAAACACAAAAACAGTAATGCCACTGGCCACAATGCTCACTTTATATACAATCCAATGGTCTACTTTCCAGATTAAATTTATACAAATTTAGATTTATGCAGAGTAAATAGAAAGTCAAAGATGCAAAGTGATGCAAATACAATATTTCAAATATTTAAGAACAGGTAAAAAAAAAAAAAACCCATCATGCTTGCAGTAAAAGCCTGTGTGCAGTACAAACTTACTGCTGCTTGTACAGACCTGCAGCTGAAAGATTTACCTTTGCTTTAATGTAGAAAACAACAACAAAAGAAGATGTCAGTTATTGGTTGTAACTGTATTTGTGAAAGATACAAAAGGCAAAACTTTGGTCTGAACACTGTATTGTTGAAACATTATTGGCATTAGTGATTTATCTAATGATTATTTGTTGTTGTTTCTTCTATAAAATATTAAAAAATACAAAATCCAGTCACACAGAAAGTTTAAGAAGATAATGTGAAGAGTTTTGTTAATGTACTGATTAGCTGACAAACTATTTGACCTCTAATGTGTTATATATCATTAAATAGAATGAGCAACAATACAGATGTTTAATCGTTGTTGCATATATTAAAGTGATTATGAAAAAAAGCCCAGCAGCCCAGAGTTTTCATTGCCTTTCACTATTATGCAGACACGATGGAGGTATGTAATGTAATGCAGATGTCACATGTGATGATTTAATGTGATCAGCTAGCCAAAGAACACTGATACTGTATGCAGATGTAATCGATGACAGAAGGTATTATGTGGTGCATTCACAAGATTATGAGAAAACTTGACCTCTGACCTTGATCTTGAAGTCAAAGTAACTGTGATTTGAATTTGTGGAAAAATTTTAGTAGACACACCCACAGCATCAAGTTCGACACCATACATCAACTCATTCACAAGTTATCACATTCACAAACTTGAGTGCCGAGATTGTGAATGTGATAACTTGTGAATGTGATGATACACACAGCATCAGTTTGAAAATTAAAGTAACTTTAAAAGTGGCTGCATGACAAAGGATGACGTGTGCCGTTCCTTTTCTGGTACAATGACAGGTTTTGAGTGGCAGGAAGGATGAAGACTCCCAGTTTGTAATTTCCCTTGTTTCCACCCACTCATTGCCAAATCTTTATTTTCTCCTGCTTTCATCCATGTCATTAAAATTCGTCATCTTTAATTTTCTTGGTGTTTAAATGTTGTTTTATCTCATTTGTTCACCTTTTTCTTATTTTCTGCCTTGTCCAATCCCTGTGTTCTCATGTTATTCTCTTTGTTAATTTGTTTTCGTTTGGGTCTTTTTAAATGTTGCTTTTGTTTTGTTATAATTTTTTTCCACATGCATCTAGTTCTTGTTTCCTCTTCGTATTTCTCATGTTTTGAGATTTTCTTGTTGTATTTTTTTTTTTGTTTCATGCTGTTCTTTTGTGCATTTTTTTCCTCATTGTGTTTCCCTCACAGAACCAAAACTGATTTCTAAAGAAATACATTTAAGTATCAGCTTGAACACGAGCCTTTCATCATTTTAAGAAAACTTAACCTGTTAGATTGACCTTGAGGTCCTTTGAGATTACTGAAATTTAAAATCACCTGAGATTGTTAATAGATAAACACGGTATCAGTTCCTACACCACCTCATTCACAAACTTGTTTGTCTATGCCACCATTATAAGCCTTTTAGGACTGAGGGGTAAAAACTTGTTGGTTCTATTAAATTTAGTATGAGCAGCTTTCATATTTAACATTTCATAAGTTGAGTTTGTATTATCATCACAATAATGAGTAGGGCATAAATGTTTTATAAACAATGTGTCCTGTTTCATTTACATTTCACTCTGTTTGCCACTTTATATGGATTAACATGGAACAACCAAATGGAAAAGGTATATTGTTTTATTTCATGTTTATTTATTTTAAAATGAAAGCAAAGACAACATGCAGAGGTCTTCCTCCAGCGAGCTCTAACTCACGGCGAAAAAGTTAAGTCCACTGGTGATGAAAGCGTCACGAAATCTGGAGGGAACCTCCAGGTTTCCACGCCGGCTGTGACGGACACTTACAAGCGGGTGAGATGGATATCAGAGTGCAGGAGCCCAGGAACAGGTCCAAGACCTGAAACACAAGGAGATTGGAAAGAAAGCGTTGTGAAACCCGATGTCAAATAGCAATGCCAAAATAGATTCCCTGCTGTGATGTCACATATCAATACCAGACTCACCTCTCTGCTGTGATGTCAAATATCAATACCAGACTTGTCTCTCTGCTGTGATGTCAAATATCAATACCAGAAGTGACTCTCTGCTGTGATGTCAAATATCAAAACCAGAATCATGATTCTGCTGTGATGTCAACAATTAATTTCAGACTCGCGTCTCTACTGTGATGTCAGATATCAATGCCAGAGTAGATTGCCGGCTGTGATGTCAAATATCAATACCAGACTCACCTCTCTGCTGTGATGTCAAATATCAATACCAGACTTGTCTCTCTGCTGTGATGTCAAATATCAATACCAGACTTGTCTCTCTGCTGTGATGTCAAATATCAATACCAGACTCGCGTCTCTGCTGTGATGTCAAATATCAATACCAGACTTGTCTCTCTACTGTGATGTCAAATATCAATACCAGACTCATAACTTATCAGCAATCGCCGCTCACCGGGCGTGTCTGTGACGTGACGTATTAGCGATCACCAGTGTCAGGGCGTGACTGTTTTGTGACTTATCAGCAATCGCCACTCACACGGGGTGTGTCTGACGTGAAGTATGAGCTATCGCCGAGCACAGAGCGTGTCTTTGACGTGATGTCAAATATCAATACAAGACTCGTCACTCTGCTGTGATGTCAACAATTAATTCCAGACTCGACTCACTGCTGTGATGTCAAAAATCAATGCCAGACTCGCGTCTCTGCTGTGATGTCAAATAGCTCACACGGGGTGTGTCTGACGTGAAGTATGAGTGATCGCCGATCACAGGGCGTGTCTCTGACGTGACTTATCAGCAATCGCCGCTCGCCGGGCGTGTCTGTGACGTGACGTATTAGCTATCGCCAATGTCAGGTCGTGACTGTTTTGTGACTTATCAGCAATCGCCACTCGCAGGCCGTGCTTGTTATGTGACGTATGAGCAATCGCCAGTAGTTGGGCGTGTCTGTCACAAAACTTATCAGCAATCGCTGCTCACACGGGGTGTGTCCGACGTGAAGTATGAGTGATCGCCGATCACAGGGCGTGTCTCTGACATGACTTATCAGCAATCGCCGCTCGCCGCGCGTGTTTGTTATGTGACGTATGAGCAATTGCCAATAATTGGGCGTGTCTGTGACATAACTTATCAGCAATCGCCGCTCGCCGGGCGTGTCTGTGACGTGACGTATTAGCGATCGCCAGTGTCAGGGCGTGACTGTTTTGTGACGTATCAGCAATCGCAGCTCGCCCGGCGTGTCTATGACGTGACGTTTTAGCGATCGCCAATGTCAGGGCGTGACTGTTTTGTGACTTATCAGCAATCGCGGCTCGCCCGGCGTGTCTATGACGTGACGTATTAGCGAACGCCAGTGTCAGGGCGTGACTGTTTTGTGACTTATCAGCAGTCGCCACTGGCAGGCCGTGTTTGTTATGTGACGTATGAGCAATCGCCAATAGTTGGGCGTGTCTGTGACATAACTTATCAGCAATCGCCACTCACACGGGGTGTGTCTGACGTGAAGTATGAGTGATCGCCGATCACAGGGCGTGTCTCTGACGTGACTTATCAGCAATCGCCGCTCGCCGGGCGTGTCTGTGACATGACTTATTAGAGATCGCCAATGTCAGGGCGTGACTGTGATGTGACTTATCAGCAATATCCACACACACGGGGTGTGTCTGACCTGAAGTATGAGCTATCGCCGAGCACAGGGCGTGTCTCTGACGTGATGTCAAATATCAATACAAGACTCGTCACTCTGCTGTGATGTCAAATATCAAAACCAGACTCACCTCTCTGCTGTGATGTCAAATATCAATACGAGACGTGTCTCTCTGCTGTGATGTCAAATATCAATACCTGACTCGTGTTTCTACTGTTATTTCAAATGTCACTACCAGACCTGACTCTCTGCTGTGATGTCAAATATCAATACCAGACTTGTCTCTCTGCTGTGATGTCAAATATCAATGCCAGGCTTGCGTCTCTGCTGTGATGTCAAATATAAAAACCAGATTCATGATTCTGCTGTGATTTCAAATAGCAATTCTAGACTCGTCTCTCTGCTGTGATGTCAACAATTAATTCCACACTCGACTCTCTGCTGTGATGTCAAATATCAATGCCAGACTCGCGTCTCTGCTATGATGTCACATATCAATGCCAGACTTGTGTCTCTCCTGTGATGTCAAATAGCAATGCAAGAGTAGATTCCCTGCTGTGATGTCACACATCAATTCCAGGTTCGTGTCTCTGCTGTGATGTCAAATATCAATACCAGATTCGACTCTCTGCTGTGATGTCAAATATAAAAACCAGACTCACGTCTCTACTGTGAGGTCAAATATCAATGCCAGATTCGCCTCTACTGCCATTTCAAATATCAATACCAGATTGCTCTCACTGCTGTGACATCACATATGAATAACAAACTCGCATCTCTGCTGTGATGTCAAAAATCAATGCCAGACTCGCGTCTCGACTGTGATGTCAAATGTCAATGCCAGACTCGCGTCTCTGCTGTGATGTCAAATAGCTCAAACGGGGTGTGTCTGACGTGAAGTATGAGTGATCGCCGATCACAGGGCGTGTCTCTGACGTGACTTATCAGCAATCGCCGCTCGCCGGGCGTGTCTGTGACGTGACTTATTAGAGATCGCCAATGTCAGGGCGTGACTATGATGTGACTTATCAGCAATCGCCACTCGCAGGCCGTGTTTGTTATGTGACGTATGAGCAATCGCCAATAGTTGGGCGTGTCTGTGACATAAATTAACGGCAATCGCCACTCACACGGGGTGTGTCTGACGTGAAGTACAGGGAGTGCAGAAGTATTAGGCAAGTTGTATTTTTGAGGAATAATTTTATTATTGAACAACAACCATGTTCTCAATGAACCCAAAAAACTCAATATCAAAGCTGAATGTTTTTGGAAGTAGTTTTTAGTTTGTTTTCAGTTTTAGCTATTTTAGGGGGATATCTGTGTGTGCAGGTGACTATTACTGTGCATAATTATTAGGCAACTTAACAAAAAACAAATATATACCCATTTCAATTATTTATTTTTACCAGTGAAACCAATATAACATCTCCACATTCACAAATATACATTTCTGACATTCAAAAACAAAACAAAAACAAGTCAGCGACCAATATAGCCACCTTTCTTTGCAAGGACACTCAAAAGCCTGCCATCCATGGATTCTGTCAGTGTTTTGATCTGTTCACCATCAACATTGCGTGCAGCAGCAACCACAGCCTCCCAGACACTGTTCAGAGAGGTGTACTGTTTTCCCTCCTTGTAAATCTCACATTTGATGATGGACCACAGGTTCTCAATGGGGTTCAGATCAGGTGAACAAGGAGGCCATGTCATTAGTTTTTCTTCTTTTATACCCTTTCTTGCCAGCCACGCTGTGGAGTACTTGGACGCGTGTGATGGAGCATTGTCCTGCATGAAAATCATGTTTTTCTTGAAGGATGCAGACTTCTTCCTGTACCACTGCTTGAAGAAGGTGTCTTCCAGAAACTGGCAGGAGGACTGGGAGTTGAGCTTGACTCCATCCTCAACCCGAAAAGGCCCCACAAGCTCATCTTTGATGATACCAGCCCAAACCAGTACTCCACCTCCACCTTGCTGGCGTCTGAGTGGGACTGGAGCTCTCTGCCCTTTACCAATCCAGCCACGGGCCCATCCATCTGGCCCATCAAGACTCACTCTCATTTCATCAGTCCATAAAACCTTAGAAAAATCAGTCTTGAGATATTTCTTGGCCCAGTCTTGACGTTTCAGCTTGTGTGTCTTGTTCAGTGGTGGTCGTCTTTCAGCCTTTCTTACCTTGGCCATGTCTCTGAGTATTGCACACCTTGTGCTTTTGGGCACTCCAGTGATGTTGCAGCTCTGAAATATGGCCAAACTGGTGGCAAGTGGCATCTTGGCAGCTGCACGCTTGACTTTTCTCAGTTCATGGGCAGTTATTTTGCGCCTTGGTTTTTCCACACGCTTCTTGCGACCCTGTTGACTATTTTGAAAGAAACGCTTGATTGTTCGATGATCACGCTTCAGAAGCTTTGCAATTTTAAGACTGCTGCATCCCTCTGCAAGATATCTCACTATTTTTGACTTTTCTGAGCCTGTCAAGTCCTTCTTTTGACCCATTTTGCCAAAGGAAAGGAAGTTGCCTAATAATTATGCACACCTGATATAGGGTGTTGATGTCATTAGACCACACCCCTTCTCATTACAGAGATGCACATCACCTAATATGCTTAATTGGTAGTAGGCTTTCGAGCCTATACAGCTTGGAGTAAGACAACATGCATGAAGAGGATGATGTGGACAAAATACTCATTTGCCTAATAATTCTGCACTCCCTGTATGAGTGATCGCCGATCACAGGGCGTGTCTCTGACGTGACTTATCAACAATCGCTGCTCGCCGGGCGTGTCTGTGACGTGACTTATTAGTGATCGCCAATGTCAGGGCGTGACTGTGATGTGACTTATCAGCAATCGCCACTCACACGGGGTGTGTCTGACGTGAAGCATGAGCTATCGCCGAGCACAGGGCGTGTCTCTGACGTGATGTCAAATATCAATACAAGACTTGTCTCTCTGCTGTGATGTCAAATATCAATACCAGACTCGTCACTCTGCTGTGATGTCAAATATCAATGCCAGATTCGTGTTTCTACTGTTATTTCAAATGTCACTACCAGACTTGACTCTCTGCTGTGATGTCAAATATCAATGCCAGACTTGTCTCTCTGCTGTGATGTCAAATATCAATACCAGACTCGTGTTTCTACTGTTATTTCAAATGTCTCTACCAGACTTGACTCTCTGCTGTGATGTCAAATATCAATGCCAGATTCGCGTCTCTGCTGTGATGTCAAATATCAAAACCAGAATCATGATTCTGCTGTGATTTCAAATAGCAATTCTAGACTCGTCTCTCTGCTGTGATGTCAAATATCAATGCCAGACTCGCGTCTCTGCTGTGATGTCACATATCAATGCCAGAGCAGATTCTCTGCTGTGATGTCAAATATCAATACCAGACTTGTCTCTCTCCTGTGATGTCAAATAGCAATGCAAGAGTAGATTCCCTGCTGAGATGTCTCACATCAATTCCAGGTTTGTGTCTCTGCTGTGATGTCAAATGTCAACACCAGATTCGACTCTCTGCTGTGATGTCAAATATAAAAACCAGACTCACCTCTCTGCTGTGATGTCAAATATCAATGCCAGATTCGCCTCGCTGCTATGATGTCAAATATCAATACCAGACTTGTCTCTCTGCTGTGATATCAAATATCAATACCAGACTCGTGTTTCTACTGTTATTTCAAATATCACTACCACACTTGACTCTCTGCTGTGATGTCAAATATCAAAACCAGAATCATGATTCTGCTGTGATTTCAAATAGCAATTCTAGACTCGACTCTCTGCTGTGATGTCAAATATCAACACCAGATTCGACTCTCTGCTGTGATGTCAAATATCAATACCAGACGTGTCTCTCTGCTGTGATGTCAAATATCAATGCCAGACTCGTGTTTCTACTGTTATTTCAAATGTCACTACTAGACTTGACTCTCTGCTGTGATGTCAAATATCAATACCAGACTTGTCTCTCTCTCTTTGATGTCAAATAGCAATGCAAGAGTAGATTCCCTGCTGTGATGTCAAATATCAATACCAGACTCGCGTCTCTTCTGTGAATTCAAATATCAATGCCAGACATGTCTCTCTGCTGTGATGTCAAATATCAATGCCAGATTCGCCTCGCTGCTGTCATGTCAAATATCAATACCAGACGTGTCTCTCTGCTGTGATGTCAAATATCAATGCCAGACTCGCGTCTCTGCTGTGATGTCAAATAGCTCACACGGGGTGTGTCTGACGTGAAGTATGAGTGATCGCTGATCATAGGGCGTGTCTCTGATGTGACTTATCAGCAGTCACCGCTCGCCGGGCGTGTCTATCACGTGACGTATTAGCTATCGCCAATGTCAGAGCGTGACTGTTTTGTGACTTATCAGCAATCGCCGCTCGCGGGCGTGTCTGTAACGTGACGTATTAACAATCGCCAATGTCAGGGCGTGACTGT
>NW_020327940.1:0-13256 GCF_001858045.2 Oreochromis niloticus | reverse complement strand
ATCAATCTCACCCGCTTGTAAGCATCCATCCCAGCAGGCGTGGAACTGAAGGTTCCTCCAGATTTCACAACGCTTTCTTTCCAATCTCCTTGTGTATCAGGTCTTGGATCTGTTTCTGGGCTCCTGCACTCTGATATCCATCTCACCTGCTTGTAAGCATGCATCACAGCAGATGTGGAAACTGTAGGTTCCCTCCAGATTTCACAACACTTTCTTTCCACTCTACTTGTGTTTCAGTTCTTGGATCTGTTCTGGCTCCTGCACTCTGATATCCATCTGCCCGCTTGTAAGCATCCATCACAGCTGTCGTGGAACTGTAGGTTCCCTCCAGATTTCACAACACTTTCTTTCCACTCTCCTTGTGTTTCAGGTCTTGGATCTGTTCCTGGGCTCCTGCACTCTGATATCATCTCACCTGCTTTTAGCATCCATCACAGCAGTCGTGGAAACCTGTAGGTTGCCTCCAGATTTCACAACACTTTCTTTCCACTCTCCTTGTGTTTCAGGTCTTGGACCTGTTCCTGGGCTCCTGCACTCTGATATCCATCTCACCCGCTTGTAAGCATCATCACAGCAGGCGTGGAAACCTGGAGGTTACTCCAGATTTCACAACGCTTTCTTTCCACTCTCCTTATGTTTCAGGTCTTGGATGTGTTCCTGGGCTCCTGCACTCTGATATCCATCTCACCCGCTTGAAAGCATCCATCACAGCAGTCGTGGAAACCTGGAGGTTACCTCCAGATTTCACAACGCTTTCTTTCCACTCTCCTTATGTTTCAGGTCTTGGATGTGTTCCTGGGCTCCTGCACTCTGATATGCATCTCACCCGCTTGTAAGCATCCATCACAGCTGGCGTGGAAACCTGTAGGTTGCCTCCAGATTTCACAACGCTTTCTTTCCACTCTCTTATGTTTCAGGTCTTGGACCTGTTCCTGGGCTCCTGCACACTGATATCAATCTCACCCGCTTGTAAGCATCCATCACAGCAGGCGTGGAAACCTGAAGGTTCCCTCCAGATTTCACAACGCTTTCTTTCCACTCTCCTTATGTTTCAGGTCTTGGACCTGTTCCTGGGCTCCTGCACTCTGATATCCATCTCACCCGTTGTAAGATCTATCACTGCAGACGTGGAACCTGTAGGTTGCCTCCTGACTTCACAACGCTTTCTTTCCACTCTCCTTATGTTTCAGGTCTTGGACCTGTTCCTGGGCTCCTGCACTCTGATATCAATCTCACCGCTTGTAAGCATCCATCCAGCAGGCGTGGAATTTGAAGGTTCCCTCCAGATTTCACAACGCTTTCTTCCAATCTCCTTGTGTTTCAGGTCTTGGATCTGTTCTGGGCTCCTGCACTCTGATATCCATCTCACCTGCTTGTAAGCATGCATCACGCAGACGTGGAAACCTGAAGGTTCCCTCCAGATTTCACAGCGCTTTCTTTCCACTCTCCTTATGTTTCAGGTCTTGGACCTGTTCCTGGGCTCCTGCACTCTGATATCCATCTCACCCGCTTGTAGCATCCATCACAGCAGGCGTGGAACCTGGAGGTTACCTCCAGATTTCACAACGCTTTCTTTCCACTCTCCTTATGTTTCAGGTCTTGGATGTGTTCCTGGGCTCCTGCACTCTGATATCCATCTCACCGCTTGTAAGCATCATCACAGCAGGCGTGGAAACCTGGAGGTTCCCTCCAGATGGAAACTCGTTGTTATTTCAAATGTCACTACAGTCTCTCTGCTGTGATGTCAAATAGCTCACACGGGTCTGCTGCTCACATGATGTGTGTCCGACGTAAAGTATGAGTGATCGCCGATCACAGGGCGTGTCTCTGATGTGACGTATTAGCGATCGCCAATGTCAGGGCGTGACTGTTTTGCGACTTATCAGCAATCGACGCTCGCCGGGCTTGTCTGTGACGTGACGTATTAGCGATCGCCAATGTCAGGGCGTGACTGTTTTGTGACTTATCAGCAATCGACGCTCGCCCGGCGTGTCTATGACGTGACGTATTAGCGATCGCCATTGTCAGGGCGTGACTGTTTTGTGACTTATCAGCAATCGCAGCTCGCCCGGCGTGTCTATGACGTGACGTATTAGCGATCGCTAGTGTCAGGGCGTGACTGTTTTGTGACTTATCAGCAATCTTCACTCGCAGGCCGTGTTTGTTATGTGACGTATGAGCAATCGCTAATAGTTGGGCGTGTCTGTGACCTAACTTATCAGCATCGCACTCACACGGGTGTGTCTGACGTGAAGTTTCAGCTATCGCCGAGCACAGGGCGTGTCTCTGACGTGATGTCAAATACAAGACTCGTCTCTCTACTGTGATGTCACATATCAATGCCAAACCCGTCTCTCTGCTGTGATGTCGAATAGCTCACACGGGGTGTGTCTGACGTGAAGTATGAGTGATCGCCGATCACAGGGCGTGTCTCTGACGTGACTTATCAGCAATCGCCGCTCGCCAGGCGTGTCTGTAACGTGACGTGTTAGCTATCGCCAATGTCAGGACGTGAGTGTTTTGTGAGTTATCAGCAATTGCCGCTCGCCGGGCGTGTCTGTGACGTGACGTATTAGCGATCGCCAGTGTAAGGGCGTGACTGTTTTGTGACTTATCAGCAATCGCCAGTCATAGGCCATGCTTGTTATGTGACGTATGAGCAATCGCCAGTAGCTGGGCGTGTCTTTGACATAACTTATCAGCAATCGCCGCTCGCCGGGCGTGTCTGTGACGTGACGCATTACCGATCGCCAATGTCAGGGCGTGACTGTTTTGTGACTTATCAGCAATCGCACTCGCAGGCCTGTTTGTTATGTGACGTATGAGCAATCGCCAATAGTTGGGCGTGTCTGTGACATAACTTATCAGCAATGGCTGCTCACACGGGGTGTGTCTGACGTGAAGTATGAATGATCACCGATCACTGGGCGTGTCTCTGACGTGACTTATCAGCAATCGCCGCACACCGGGCGTGTGTGTGACGTGACGTATTAGCGATCGCCAATGTCAGGGCGTGACTGTTTTGTGACTTATCTACAATCGCCATCGCAGGCTCTGTTTGTTATGTGACGTATGAGCAATCGCCAATAGTTGGGCGTGTCTGTGACATAACTTATCAGCAATCGCTGCTCACACGAGGTGTGTCCGACGTGAAGTATGAGTGATCGCCGATCAGAGGGCGTGACTGTGACATAACTTATCAGCAATCGCCACTCGCCGGGCGTGTCTGTGACGTGACGTATTAGCGATCGCCAGTGTCAGGGCATGACTGTGATGTCACTTATCAGCAATCGCCACTCGCAGGCCGTGTTTGTTATTTGGCGTATGAGCAATCGCCAATAGCAGGGCGTGTCTTTGATGTAACTTATCAGCAATCGCCGCTCGCCGGGCGTGTCTGTGACGTGACGTATTAGCGATCGCCAATGTCAGGGCGTGACTGTTTTGTGACTTATCAGCAATCGCCACTCGCAGGCCGTGTTTGTTATGTGACGTATGAGCAATCGCTAATAGTTGGGCGTGTCTGTGACATAACTTATCAGCAATCGCCACTCACACGGGGTGTGTCTGACGTGAAGTATCAGCTATCGCCGAGCACAGGGCGTGTCTCTGACGTGATGTCAATACAAGACTCGTCTCTCTACTGTGATGTCACATATCATGCCAAACCCGTCTCTCTGCTGTGATGTCGAATAGCTCACACGGGGTGTGTCTGACGTGAAGTATGAGTGATCGCCGATCACAGGGCGTGTCTCTGACGTGACTTATCAGCAATCTCCGCTCGCCAGGCGTGTCTGTAACGTGACGTGTTAGCTATCGCCAATGTCAGGACGTGAGTGTTTTGTGAGTTATCAGCAATTGCCGCTCGCGGGCGTGTCTGTGACGTGACGTATTAGCGATCGCCAGTGTAAGGGCGTGACTGTTTTGTGACTTATCAGCAATCGCCACTCATAGGCCATGCTTGTTATGTGACGTATGAGCAATCGCCAGTAGCTGGGCGTGTCTTTGACATAACTTATCAGCAATCGCCGCACGCCGGGCGTGTCTGTGACGTGACGTATTAGCGATCGCCAATGTCAGGGCGTGACTGTTTTGTGACTTATCTGCAATCGCCACTCGCAGGCTCTGTTTGTTATGTGACGTATGAGCAATCGCCAATAGTTGGGCGTGTCTGTGACATAACTTATCAGCAATCGCTGCTCACACGAGGTGTGTCCGACGTGAAGTATGAGTGATCGCCGATCAGAGGGCGTGACTGTGACATAACTTATCAGCAATCGCCACTCGCCGGGCGTGTCTGTGACGTGACGTATTAGCGATCGCCAGTGTCAGGGCATGACTGTGATGTCACTTATCAGCAATCGCCACTCGCAGGCCGTGTTTGTTATTTGGCGTATGAGCAATCGCCAATAGCAGGGCGTGTCTTTGACGTAACTTATCAGCAATCGCCGCTCGCCGGGCGTGTCTGTGACGTGACGTATTAGCGATCGCCAATGTCAGGGCGTGACTGTTTTGTGACTTATCAGCAATCGCCACTCGCAGGCCGTGCTTGTTATGTGACTTATCAGCATCGCCAGTAGTTGGGCGTTTCTGTGGCATAACTTATCAGCAATGGCTGCTCACACGGGGTGTGTCTGACGTGAAGTATGAGTTATCGCCGATCACAGGGCGTGTCTCTTACGTGACTTATCAGCCATCGCCGCTCGCCGGGCGTGTCTGTGACGTGACGTATTAGCGATCGCCAATGTCAGGGCGTGACTGTGACATAACTTATCAGCAATCGCCACTCGCAGGGTGTGTCTGTGACGTGACGTATTAGCGATCTCCAATGTCAGGGCGTGACTGTTTTGTGACTTATCAGCAATCGACGCTCGCCCGGCGTGTCTATGACGTGACGTATTAGCGATCGCCATTGTCAGGGCGTGACTGTTTTGTGACTTATCAGCAATCGCAGCTCGCCCGGCGTGTCTATGACGTGACGTATTAGCGATCGCTAGTGTCAGGGCGTGACTGTTTTGTGACTTATCAGCAATCTTCACTCGCAGGCCGTGTTTGTTATGTGACGTATGAGCAATCGCTAATAGTTGGGCGTGTCTGTGACATAACTTATCAGCAATCGCCACTCACACGGGGTGTGTCTGACGTGAAGTATCAGCTATCGCCGAGCACAGGGCGTGTCTCTGACGTGATGTCAAATACAAGACTTGTCTCGCTGCTGTGATGTCAAATATCAATACCAGACTCGTCACTCTGCTGTGATGTCAAAAATCAATTCCAGACTCGTCTCTCTCCTGTGATGTCAAATATCAATACCAGACTCACCTCTCTGCTGTGATGTCACATATCAATACCAGACTCACCTCTCTGCTGTAATGTCAAATATCAATGCCAGATTTGCCTCTCTGCTGTGATTTCAAATATCAATGCAGACATGAATCTCTGCTGTGATGTCAAATATCAATACCAGACTTGTCTCTCTGCTGTGATGTCAAAGAGCAATGCCAGAGTAGATTCCCTGCTGTGATGTCACACATCAATACCAGACTCGTCTCTCTACTGTGATGTCAAATATCAATACCAGACTCACCTCTCTGCTGAGATGTTTTTACCTGTCCACTCAGTGGTAGCCAGCTTTTCCACTCCTGCATCACTGTACCTCTTGGCCATTCCCTGGTATATACGCTCCAAGGACCTTTCTGTCTCAGACTGAACCATGACCCACAAAACAATCAGCCAGTTTTCATTCATTATGGAATAACTGGACATGACCCAGATGCCAGCGTCACTTTTCGTGCCATCTTCCTGGTGTGGTCAGACCTGAAGATGTGCCCAAAAGTGCCCTGGAGGAGTTTGGATATGGCTGGATGTTGATGTGGGAATTCATCGCGCAGGCAGTCAGTCAGGTAATGGCTGGACACAGAGACGCCACACCAGGCATGTGGGTCTTCATAAGACCTGAACTCCCGTTGCTTATTTTCCTTCCTCAGGAACTGCCCAATGGTCCTCTGTCCATGGGCTCCTACCTCAGAATCCCAGATTGATTCTTTGGCATGGAGGTAAGCCAGGGGAGCTCGCTTGTACTTCAATTCAATTCAATTCAATTCAATTCAATTCAATTTTATTTATATAGCGCCAAATCACAACAAAAGTCGCCTCAAGGTGCTTCATAGGTACAGAGAAAAACCCAACAATCATATGACCCCCTGTGAGCAAGCACTTTGGCGACAGTGGGAAGGAAAAACTCCTTTTTAACAGGAAGAAACCTCCGGCAGAACCAGGCTCAGGGAGGGGCGGCCATCTGCTGCGACCGGTTGGGGTGAGAGAAGGAAAACAGGATGAAAGACATGCTGTGGAGAGAGACAGAGGTTAATAACAGATATGATTCAATGCAGAGAGGTCTATTAACACATACTGAGTGAGAAAGGTGACTGGAATGGAAAAACTCAATGCATCATGGGAATCCCGGCAGCCTACGTCTATTGCAGCATAACCAAGGGAGGATTCAGGGTTACCTGGTCCAGCCCTAACTATATGCTTTAGCAAAAAGGAAAGTTTTAAGACTAATCTTGAAAGTAGAGATAGTGTTTGTCTCCCGAATCCAAACTGGAAGCTGGTTCCACAGAAGAGGGGCTGAAAACTGAAGGCTCTGCCTCCCATTCTACTTTTAAATACTCTAGGAACAACAAGTAGGCCTGCAGTGTGAGAGCGAAGTGCTCTAATAGGGTGATATGGTACTACAAGGTCATTAAGATAAGATGGGGCCTGATTATTTAAGACCTTGTATGTGAGGAGCAGGATTTTGAATTCAATTCTGGATTTAACAGGAAGCCAATGAAGGGAAGCCAAGACAGGAGAAATCTGCTCTCTCTTTCTAGTCCCTGTCAGGACTCTTGCTGCAGCATTTTGGATCAGCTGAAGGCTTTTCAGCGAGTTTTTAGGACATCCTGATAATAATGAATTACAGTAGTCAGCCTGGAAGTAATAAATGCATGAACTAGTTTTTCAGCGTCACTAAGATACAGGATATTTCTAATTTTAGAGATGTTGCGCAAATGGAAGAAAGCGGTCTTACATATTTGTTTAATATGTGCGTTGAAGGACATGTCCTGGTCAAAATGACTCCAAGGTTCCTCACAGTGTTACTGGAGGCCAAGGTATGCCATCCAGAGTAAGAATCTGGTTAGATACCATATTTCTAAGATTTCAGGGCCGAGTACAATAACCTCAGTTTGATCTGAATTAAGAAGCAGAAGTTAGCGGCCATCCAGGTCTTTATGTCTTTAAGACATTCCTGCAGTTTAACTAATTGATGTGTGTTACCTGGCTTCATGGATAGATAGAGCTGCGTGTCATCTGCATAGCAGTGAAAATTATGCTATGTCTTCTAATGATGCTGCCTAAGGGAAGCATGTATAATGTAAACAGAATTGGTCCTAGCACGAACCCTGTGGAACACCATAATTGACCTTAGTGTGTGGAGAGGACTCTCCATTTACATGTACAAATTGGAGTCTATTAGATAGATATGATACAAACCACTGCAGTGCAGTACCTGTAATACCTACAGCATGTTCTAATCGCTCTAATAGGATATTTGGTCGATGGTATCGAACGCTGCACTAAGGTCTAGCAGGACAAGCACAGAGATGAGTCCACTGTCAGAGGCCATAAGAAGATCATTTGTAACCTTCACTAAAGCTGTTTCTGTGCTGTGATGAGCTCTGAAACCTGACTGAAACCCTGACTGAATCTTCAATAAGCCATTCCTCTGCAGGTGATCTGTTAGCTGTTTGACAACTACTCTTTCAAGGATTTTTGATATGAAAGGGAGGTTGGAGATTGGCCTATAATTAGCTAAGACTGCTGGGTCAAGAGATGGCTTTTTGAGTAAAGGTTTAACTACAGCCACCTTGAAGGCCTGTGGTACATAGCCGATTATTAGAGATAGGTTGATCATATTTAAGATCGAAGAATTAATTAATGGCAGGACTTCTTTGAGCAGTTTTGTAGGAATGGGGTCTAAAAGACACATTGATGGTTTGGAGGAAGTAATTATTGAAGTTAACTCAGAAAGATCAATTGGAGAAAAAGAGTCTAACTTAACATCAATGGTACTAAGAGTGGCTGTAGACCATATTACATCTGTGTGATGATTATTGGTAATTTTTTCTCTAATGATAAAAATTTTATTTGTGAAGAAATTCATGAAGTCATTACTAGTTAACGTTAAAGGGATGGTTGGCTCAGTAGAGCTCTGACTTTTTTCAGCCTGGCTACAGTGCTGAAGAGAACCTGGGGTTGTTCTTATTTTCTTCAATCAGTGACGAATAGTAAGATGTTCTGGCTTTGCGGAGGCTTTCTTATAAATCAGCAAACTATTTCTCCAGGCTATATGATGATCCTCTAAATTTGTGACACGCCATTTCCTCTGCAGCTTACGAGTTATCTGCTTTAGGCTACGTGTTTGAGAATTATACCACGGAGTCAGGTACTTCTGATTTAGTTTTTAGACCTTAGTTTTCACAGGAGCTACAGTATCCAGAGTCATATGTAGTGAGGCGGTAAAATTATTAACAAAATAATCGACCTCTGTTGGAGTAGCGTTCAGATAGCTGCTCTGCTCTATGTTGGTACAGGGCATTGAAGATGATAACAGTGGGTGGATTATATTCTTAAACTTAGTTACAGCGCTTTCAGAAAGACATCTACTGTGATAAAGTCTACTCTCCACTGCTGTGTAATCAATTATTGTAAATGTAAATGTTATCAGGAAATGATCAGACAGGAGAGGGTTTTCAGGAAACACTGTTAAATGTTCAGTTTCTATGTTATATGTTAAAACAAGATCTAGAGTGTGATTAAAGTGGTGGGTGGGTTCTTTTACATTTTGAGAAAAGCCAATTGAGTCTAATAACAGATTAAATGCCATGTTGAGGCTGTCATTTTTAGCATCTACATGGATGTTAAAATCACCCACAATAATTATTTATCTGAGCTGAGCACTAAATCAGATAAAAGTCTGAGAAATCAGAGAGAAACTCTGTGTAAGGCCAGGTGGACGATAGACGATAACAAGTAAGACTGGTTTCTGAGCTTTACAGCTGGGGTGGACAAGGCTAAGCATCAGGCTTTCAAATGAATTAAAAGTCTGTCTTGGTCTTTCGTTAATTAATAGGCTGGTGTGAAAAATTGCTGCCACACCGCCCCCTCGGCCTGTGCTTCGAGATTTCTGGTAGTTTGAATGACTCGGGGGTGTTGATTCATTTAAACTAACATAATCATCCTGCTGCAACCAGGTTTCTGTAAGGCAGAGTAAATCGATTTGTTGATCAATTATTAAGTCATGTACTAACAGAGACTTGGAGGAGAGAGACCTAATATTTAATAATCCACATTTCACTGTTTTACTCTTTGGTTCAGATGTGGATACTGTATTGTTCTTTCTTTGTGATTTTTTATGTTTAAGTTGTTTATTGCTGGTTTTTAGTTTGTTTTTTGTCTGTTTGGGAGCTGACACAGTCTCAATGGAGATGGGTTTTTGGGGGGTAGCAGGAGGAGAGAAGCTGCAGAGAGGCGTGTAAGACTGCAACTCTGCTTCCTGGTCCCAACTCTGGATAGTCATATTTTGGGGGTTTAATAAATTTGTCCATATTTCTAGAAATGAGAGCTGCTCCGTGCACCTACTTGAGGTGCATGAGTTCATTTAATTCGTTTCAAACAGAATTTGGAGGTGGGTTATCGAGATCAGATGTCCATGTAGGCTCTCGGTCACGGTAGTCTTGCGAAGAAGGCGACTGGATGCCTTTTGTGGTTTGTGAAGACTTTTCAATCCTCATCCAAGAGGCTTGTTCAGGCCTACAGCTATTAATGGAGACTGTCAGGTATTTAATCCCTGCTGGGGTTGTCCTCTTGAGAGTTGTTGACCCACTGTTATTCATATTAGTCATCACTTAAGCCTGGGTGTGAAAGGCAGGTCTTTACCGTCACAGAGGCCAAGGCATCCACAGCATGCAGGGTCGGACCTTTGGAAAGTTTGACTAAACAACCGCATGGCCCTACCCAGTAGAGCCACCTCAACAGGACAACACTCAGCACTGCATTTGCACGGTTTGTGACAGAATGCGTTCAGCCATTTTTAGGATCTCCTGTGGCACTCGCCACTTCCAAGACCCGTCCAGGGGGTAAATATCTGGGGACTCGCCTTTGTTTGCCCAAGGTCAATTTCTTTTCAGTGCGGCTTCGAGGAATCGTCCACTTTCTGGCTGCCGCTCAGCCTCGTTGGTGAAGTAGGCAGCGCGTCAGTCTCAATCTGAAGGTCATTCGAACCCTCACACGAGGCACGATTTTGGTACACGGTACATGACAGAATTCATCCATGGACCAGGAGTCCGATTGCTCAAATGGCACGTTACAGACACGCCCTGAGACGTATTAGCGATCACCAATTGTAGGTCTTTTCTGTGATGTTGTTTATCAGCGATCTCAGGAGTGTGTGTGTGTGTGACGTGACGTTTAAGCGATAGCCGATTGCAGGGCGTGTGTGTGATATGAGTAATTAGCCATCACCAATAGCAGGGCATGTCTATGACATCGCTTAACAGCGTTTGCAGATCGAAGGGCGTGTGTGTGATATCTAATGAGCAATCACCAATCACAGGATATGCCTGGGACGTGTTGAATGAGCGATCGCAGGGCGTGTCTGTGATGTAACTTGTAAGCGATCACTGCTTGCAGGCCGTGTATGTGACATATGAGCGATTGCCAATTGCCGGGCGTGTATGTGAAATGACGTGTGAGTGATCACCAGTCGCAGGGCGTGTGCGTCACATTATTTGGCAGCGATCGCTGAAAGCAGGGTGTGTGTGACGTAAGGTATTAGCAATCGCCAATTGCAGGGCATGTGTCTGACGTGAAGCATGAGGGATCGTATGTGGCAGGGCGTCTGTGTAACATGACATATGAATGTCACGTGACGTATAAGTACTTGCAGATCACAGGGTGTGTGTGTGACGTAACATTTCAGTGATTGCCGATTGCGGGCCGTGTTTGTGGTGTGAGTATGAGCGATCGCCAATCGAAGGGCGTGTGTGTAACGTGACATATCAGCCCATGTAGCAGTATATTAATTACTAACCTTGTATTGTGAATGGATTATCTCAGTGGTTCTCCTGACTGACGTTTGGTCCGTTTACAGCATCCTGCCATGCGATTGCATTTGCCCCTAACCACTGGGAACCCTCACATTAACTTTTATCGAGTGGAAAAAAGACCTCTGTTCGTTAGTGTTCGTTCTCCAGCTTTACTGTTAATGTTATGCTGGCATAGCTTGGTCACACTAGCGATCACGTAGCACATCATTATATACCAGCTAGACCAACTTCAGTAACCCTACAAACATCGCTGCTGTTACTTTCCTGTCTTCGTTTATGTTGGACGTGATAGCAGAGCTGTACGGGTGGCTGTAGCTCAGGAGGTACAGCTGGTCACCTACTAATCGGAAGGTTGGCGGTTTGATCCCTGGCTCCTCCAGTCTGCATGTCAAGTATCCTTGGCAAGATACTAACCCAACACCAACCGATGCATCCATCGGTGTGTGAATTTACTTTGAAAGCACTGAGTGTAGATAAAGTGACTGGGTGAATATGGCATGTTGTATAGACGCTTTGTGTCGTCTGGGAGAGTAGAAAAGCGCTATGTAAGAATTAGTCCACTTAAGTCCCTCAGTCAGAACATGGTATATTATATTTAGATGGAAGCTAGCGAGCTAACTCCCTGCTAACTTCTAACTGCGTTAAATGTCATGAATTCCATTCATTTCATTTTATTACATTGACATTCCATTATGACATTCCATGTCATTTTATTACAGATGAAAGAATTTAGACAGTTTTTCAACTCTCAGCAATGCTACAGTGATCATTTGACTTAAGGACCTGCAGTGGAGTTTGGGCCCAGACATGGCTAATGACGTCAGACTTAAAGACTGGATTGCATGGTCTGTGTGTGACGTCACTTATCAGCGAGTGCCGATCACAGGGCGTTTGTATGAGGTGACTTATGAGCGATCGCCGATTACAGGGCTTGCGTGTGACATTACTTGTCAGCGAACGTTGATTCCAGGGCGTGTCTATGACATGAAGTATGAGTGGTCGCGGATCGCAGGGCATGTATGTGACATGGCTTATGAGCTTTTGCCAATAGGAGGGCATGTGTGTAATGTCACGTATTAGCGATAGCAGGCGTGTATGTAATGTGACATTTTTTGTGATCGCCAATCGAAGGGCGTGTGTGACATTACTTGTCACCGATTGCAGGGTGACGTTGTGTGTCTGTGACGTTTCTTATCAACGATCGACGAGTGTGACATAGCTTATGAGTGACCACCAATTGCATTTATCAGTGATTGCTGCTCGCAGGGTCTGTGTGGGACGTGACATTCACCACTTTGACTGAGTCTGCTTTTAACTGACCTCACGTAGTTAAGAAGGATTTCACTGACTTGGGCCTGAAAGACTCCTGGTGCGTTTGCTCACCCAAATGTTATTTAACCTCTTACGACCTGGTGTCCACATATGTGGACATCACATTTTTGGGTTGTCTAGACCAAAATGCAAAGTTTTGCTCTACAAGGGCTTGATATCCACTTACGAGGACAGTATAGTGCCACTGTTATAGCGAAATTTAAAACGACATCCTCATATCTGGATCTCATTTTTCTCATAAATAAAAATCAGGTAAAAAGAAACCCCAAAACAAACCCAGGTAATTCTATGTTTTCACATTCATCAGGTCCCAATCAGCCCAAATAGCAAAGAAATTAAAAATGCATGCATGAGAGATTTCTGGTCTTAGGAGGTTAAAATACTTTAAGTGACCTATTTGGGTTTAAAAATTGTACTGATATCTAGAAGGCAAAGGAGCATCAGGAGGAAATCTATGGACGGTCATACTGATAACCTCAGCCACATCCCTCTGACTTTGTTTAAGGTATTTTATGACTTAATACCACGTGACTGTGGCCTTGTGTTATACCCACTCTGCTGCAGTGATGCTGCAGACAAACACAAACATTTTGATTAGACATTCAGAAGAGCCTCTTAAAAGGTCTGTGCCTCTTGACCTAAACACATAATCTGGTTAAATCTGATTTATGTTCATTAATGCTCCAATGTAAATTAAAGTAATAAATTGGTTACTGTTTAATTACAGAAGTACGTTTGTGACCATAAAGATGTAAGCCTTGGACCATCGGGATAAAA
>NW_020327939.1:0-16319 GCF_001858045.2 Oreochromis niloticus | reverse complement strand
TGTTTCAGGTCTTGGATCTCTTCCTGGCTCCTGCACTCTGATATCCATCTCAACCCGCTTCTAAGTGTCCGTCACAACCAGGTGGAAACCTGGAGGTTCCCTCCAGATTTCACAGCTTTCTTTCCGCTCTCGCTTATGTTTCAGTCTTGGACCTTCCTGGGCTCTCACTCTGATTCTATCTCATCCGCTTGTAAGTATCCATCACGCCGCGTGGAAACCTGGAGTTCCCTTCAGATTTCACAACGCTTTCTTTCAACTTCCTTATGTTTCAGGTCTTGGATCTCTTCCTGGGTTCCTGCACTCTGATATCCATCTCACCCGCTTCTAAGTGTCCGTCACAACCAGGGTGGAAACCTGGAGGTTCCCTTCAGATTTCACGACGCTTTCTTTCCACTCTCCTTGTGTTTCAGGTCTTGGATCTCTTCCTGGGCTCCTGCACACTGGTATCTATCTCACCCGCTTGTAATGTGCGTCAACCAGCGTGGAAACCTGGAGTTCCCTCCAGATTTCACGACGCTTTCTTTCACTCTCCTTGTGTTTCAGGTCTTGGATCTGTTCCTGGGCTCCTGCACACTGATATCCATCTCACCCGCTTCTAAGTGTCCGTCACAACCGCGTGGAAACTGGAGTTCCCTCAGATTGCACAACGCTTTCTTTCCACTCTCCTTGTGTTCAGGTCTGGATCTGTTTGTGGCTCCTGCACACTGATATCCATCTCACCCGCTTCTAAGTGTCCGTCACAACCAGTGTGGAAAGCTGGAAGTTCCCTCCAGATTGCACAACGCTTTCTTTCCACTCTCCTTGTGTTTCAGGTCCTGGATCTGTTTGTGGGCTCCTGCACACTGATATCCATCTCACCCACTTCTAAGTGTCCGTCACAGCCGGCGTGGAAACCTGGAAGTTCCCTCCAGATTGCACAACGCTTTCTTTCCGCTCTCCTTGTGTTTCAGGTCTTGGATCTTTTTGTGGGCTCCTGCACACTGATTCCATCTCACCACTTCTAAGTGTCCGTCACACCGCGTGGAAACCTGGAGTTCCCTTCAGATTTCACAACGCTTTCTTTCATCTCCTTATGTTTCAGGTCTTGGACTTTCCTGGGCTCCTGCACTCTGATTCCATCTCACCACTTGTAAGTATCCATCACAGCCGGCGTGGAAACCTGGAGGTTCCCTTCAGATTGCACAACGCTTTCTTTCAAATCTCCTTATGTTTCAGGTCTTGGATCTCTTCCTGGGTTCCTGCACTCTGATATCCATCTCACCCGCTTCTAAGTGTCCGTCACAGCCGGCGTGGAAACCTGGAGGTTCCCTCCAGATTGCACAACGCTTTATTTCCACTCTCCTTGTGTTTCAGGTCTTGGATCTGTTTGTGGACTCCTGCACACTGATATCCATCTCACCCGCTTCTAAGTGTCCGTCACAACCGGCGTGGAACCTGGAGTTCCTCCAGATTCACAACGCTTTCTTTCCACTCTCCTTGTTTCAGGTCTTGGATCTCTTCCTGGGCTCCTGCACTCTGATATCATCTCACCGCTGTAAGTGTCCGTCACAGCCGCGTGGAAACCTGGAGGTTCCCTCCAGATTGCACAACGCTTTCTTTCCACTCTCCTGTTTCAGGTCTGGATCTGTTTGTGGCTCCTGCACACTGATATCCATCTCACCCGCTTCTAAGTGTCCGTCACAGCCGGCGTGGAAACCTGGAAGTTCCCTCCAGATTGCACAACGCTTTCTTTCCACTCTCCTTGTGTTTCAGGTCTTGGATCTGTTTGTGGGCTCCTGCACTCTGATATCCATCTCACCCGCTTCTAAGTGTCCGTCACAACCAGCGTGGAAACCTGGAGGTTCCCTCCAGATTTCACAACGCTTTCTTTCATCTCCTTATGTTTCAGGTCTTGGATCTTTTCCTGGGCTCCTGCACTCTGATATCCATCTCATCCGCTTCTAAGTGTCCATCACAGCCGGCGTGGAAACCTGGAGTTCCTCCAGATTGCACAACGCTTTCTTTCCACTCTCCTTGTGTTTCAGGTCTGGATCTGTTTGTGGCTCCTGCACACTGATATCCATCTCACCGCTTCTAAGTGTCCGTCACAGCCGGCGTGGAAACCTGGAGTTCCCTCCAGATTGCACAACGCTTTCTTTCCACTCTCCTTGTGTTTCAGGTCTTGGATCTGTTCTGGGCTCCTGCACACTGATATCCATCTCACCCCTTTAAGTGTCCGTCACAGCCGGCGTGGAAACCTGGAAGTTCCCTCCAGATTCACAACGCTTTCTTTCCATCTCCTTGTGTTTCAGGTCTTGGATCTGTTCCTGGGCTCCTGCACTCTGATATCCATCTCACCCGCTTCTAAGTGTCCGTCACAGCCGGCGTGGAAACCTGGAGGTTCCCTCCAGATTTCACAACGCTTTCTTTCAATCTCCTTATGTTTCAGGTCTTGGATCTGTTTGGGCTCCTGCACACTGATATCCATCTCACCCACTTCTAAGTGTCCGTCACAACCGGCGTGGAAACCTGGAGGTTCCCTTCAGATTGCACAACGCTTTCTTTCCACTCTCCTTGTGTTTCAGGTCTTGGATCTTTTCCTGGGCTCCTGCACTCTGATATCCATCTCACCCGCTTGTAAGTGTCCGTCACAACCAGCGTGGAAACCTGGAGGTTCCCTCCAGATTTCACAGTGCTTTCTTTCCGCTCCGCTTATGTTTCAAGTCTTGGACCTGTTCCTGGGCTTCTTCACTCTGATATCTATCTCATCCGCTTGTAAGTATCCGTCACAACCAGCGTGGAAACCTGGAGGTTCCCTTCAGATTTCACGACGCTTTCTTTCCACTCTCCTTTGTTTCAGGTCTTGGATCTCTTCCTGGGCTCCTGCACACTGTATCATCTCACCCGCTTTAAGTGTCCGTCACAGCCGGCGTGGAAACCTGGAGGTTCCCTCCAGATTTCACAGCTTTCTTTCCCTCCTTATGTTTCAGTCTTGGACTTTCCTGGGCTCTCACTCTGATATCATCTCACCGCTTGTAAGTTCCGTCACAACAGCGTGGAAACCTGGAGGTTCCCTCAGATTTCACACGCTTTCTTTCCACTCTCCTTTGTTTCAGTCTTGGATCTGTCCTGGGCTCCTGCACCTGATATCCATCTCACCCCTTCTAAGTGTCCGTCACAACAGCGTGGAAACCTGGAGGTTCCCTTCAGATTGCACAACGCTTTCTTTCCACTCTCCTTGTGTTTCAGGTCCTGGATCTGTTCCTGGGCTCCTGCACACTGATATCCATCTCACCCGCTTCTAAGTGTCCGTCACAGCCGGCGTGGAAACCTGGAGGTTCCCTCCAGATTGCACAACGCTTTCTTTCCACTCTCCTTGTGTTTCAGGTCTTGGATCTGTTTGTGGGCTCCTGCACACTGATATCCATCTCACCCGCTTCTAAGTGTCCGTCACAGCCGGCGTGGAAACCTGGAAGTTCCCTCCAGATTGCACAACGCTTTCTTTCCACTCTCCTTGTGTTTCAGGTCTTGGATCTGTTTGGGCTCCTGCACACTGATATCCATCTCACCCGCTTGTAAGTGTCCGTCACAACCAGCGTGGAAACCTGGAAGTTCCCTCCAGATTGCACAACGCTTTCTTTCCACTCTCCTTGTGTTTCAGGTCTGGATCTGTTTGTGGCTCCTGCACACTGATATCCATCTCACCCGCTTCTAAGTGTCCGTCACAGCCGGCGTGGAAACTGGAGGTTCCTCCAGATTTCAAACGCTTTCTTTCCACTCTACTTATGTTTCAGGTCTTGGATCTTTTCCTGGGCTCCTGCACTGTGATATCTATCTCACCCGCTTCTAAGTGTCCATCACAACCAGCGTGGAAACCTGGAAGTTCCCTCCAGATTGCACAACGCTTTCTTTCCACTCTCCTTCTGTTTCAGGTCTTGGATCTCTTCCTAGGCTCCTGCACTGTGATATCTATCTCACCCGCTTCTAAGTGTCCATCACAGCCGGCGTGGAAACCTGGAAGTTCCCTCCAAATTGCACAACGCTTTCTTTCCACTCTCCTTTGTTTCAGGTCTTGGATCTCTTCCTGGCTCCTGCACTTGATATCTATCTCACCCGCTTCTAAGTGTCCATCACAGCCGGCGTGGAAACCTGGAAGTTCCCTCCAAATTGCACAACGCTTTCTTTCCACTCTCCTTGTGTTTCAGGTCTTGGATCTCTTCCTGGGCTCCTGCACTCTGATATCCATCTCACCCGCTTGTAAGTGTCCGTCACAACCAGCGCTGAAACCTGGAGGTTCCCTCCAGATTTCACAATGCTTTCTTTCCCCTCCACTTATGTTTCAGGTCTTGGATCTGTTCCTGGGCTCCTGCACTCTGATATCCATCTCTCCTGCTTCTAACTGTCCGTCACAGCCGGCGTGGAAACCTGGAAGTTCCCTCCAGATTGCACAACGCTTTCTTTCCAGTCTCCTTATGTTTCAGGTCTTGGATCTGTTCCTGGGCTCCTGCACTCATATATCCATCTCACCCGCTTCTAAGTGTCCGTCACAGCAGGCGTGGAAACCTGGAGGTTCCCTCCAAATTCAACGACGCTTTCTTTCCAATCTCCTTATGTTTCAGGTCTTGGATCTGTTCCTGGGCTCCTGCACACTGGTATCTATCTCACCCGCCTGTAAGTGTCCGTCACAGCCGCGTGGAAACCTGGAGGTTCCCTCCAGATTTCACAACGCTTTCTTTTCAATGTCCTTGTGTTTCAGTTCTTGGATCTCTTCCTGGGCTCCTGCACTCTGATATCCATCTCACCCGCTTGTAACTATCCATTACAGCCTTCGTGGAAACCTGGGGGTTCCCTTCAGATTTCACAACGCTTTCTTTCCAATCTCCTTGTGTTTCAGGTCTTGGATCTGTTCCTGGGCTCCTGTACTCTGATATCCATCTCACCCGCTTGTAAGTGTCCATCACAACCAGCGTGGAAACCTCGAGGTTCCCTCCAGATTTCACAATGCTTTCTTTCCACTCTCCTTGTGTTTCAGGTCTTGGATCTGTTTGTGGGCTCCTGCACACTGATACCCATCTCACCCGTTCTAAGTGTCCGTCACAACCAGCGTGGAAACCTGGAGATTCCCTCCAGATTGCACAACGCTTTCTTTCCACTCTCCTTGTGTTTCAGGTCTTGGATCTGTTTGTGGGCTCCTGCACACTGATACCCATCTCACCCGTTCTAAGTGTCCGTCACAACCAGCGTGGAAACCTGGAGGTTCCCTCCATATTGCACAACGCTTTCTTTCCAGTCTCCTTGTGTTTCAGGTCTTGGATCTCTTCCTGAGCTCCTGCACACTGATATCCATCTCACCCGCTTCTAAGTGTCCGTCACAACCAGCGTGGAAACCTGGAGGTTCCCTCCAGATTTCACAATGCTTTCTTTCCAATCTCCTTATGTTTCAGGTCTTGGATCTGTTCCTGGGCTCCTGCACACTGATATCCATCTCACCCGCTTCTAAGTGTCCGTCACAGCAGGCGTGGAAACCTGGAGGTTCCCTTCAGATTTAACGACGCTTTCTTTCCAATCTCCTTATGTTTCAGGTCTTGGATCTGTTCCTGGGCTCCTGCACTCTGATATCCATCTCACCTGCTTCTAAGTGTCCGTCACAGCCGGCGTGGAAACCTGGAAGTTCCCTCCATATTGCACAACGCTTTCTTTCCAGTCTCCTTGTGTTTCAGGTCTTGGATCTCTTCCTGAGCTCCTGCACACTGATATCCATCTCACCCGCTTCTAAGTGTCCGTCACAACCAGCGTGGAAACCTGGAGGTTCCCTCCAGATTTCACAATGCTTTCTTTCCAATCTCCTTATGTTTCAGGTCTTGGATCTGTTCCTGGGCTCCTGCACACTGATATCCATCTCACCCGCTTCTAAGTGTCCGTCACAGCCGGCGTGGAAACCTGGAGGTTCCCTCCAGATTTAACGACGCTTTCTTTCCAATCTCCTTATGTTTCAGGTCTTGGATCTGTTCCTGGGCTCCTGCACACTGATATCCATCTCACCCGCTTCTAAGTGTCCGTCACAGCAGGCGTGGAAACCTGGAGGTTCCCTCCAGATTTAACGACGCTTTCTTTCCAATCTCCTTATGTTTCAGGTCTTGGATCTGTTCCTGGGCTCCTGCACACTGGTATCCATCTCACCCGCTTCTAAGTGTCCGTCACAGCAGGCGTGGAAACCTGGAGGTTCCCTCCAGATTTCAAAACGCTTTCTTTTCAATCTCCTTATGTTTCAGGTCTTGGATCTCTTCCTGGGCTCCTGCACCCTGGTATCTATCTCACCCGCCTGTAAGTGTCCGTCACAGCCGGCGTGGAAACCTGAGGGTTCCCTCCAGATTTCAAAACGCTTTCTTTTCAATGTCCTTGTGTTTCAGTTCTTGGATCTCTTCCTGGGCTCCTGCACTCTGATATCCATCTCACCTGCTTCTAAGTGTCCGTCACAGCCGGCGTGGAAACCTGGAGGTTCCCTCCAGATTGCACAACGCTTTCTTTCCACTCTCCTTGTGTTTCAGGTCTTGGATCTGTTCCTGGGCTCCTGCACGCTGATATCCATCTCACCCACTTCTAAGTGTCCGTCACAGCAGGCGTGGAAACCTGGAGGTTCCCTCCAGATTGCACAACGCTTTCTTTCCACTCTACTTATGTTTCAGGTCTTGGATCTTTTCCTGGGCTCGTGCACACTGATATCCATCTCACCCGCTTGTAAGTGTGCGTCACAGCCGGCGTGGAAACCTGGAGGTTCCCTCCAGATTTCAAACTGCTTTCTTTCCACTCTACTTATGTTTCAGGTCTTGGATCTTTTCCTGGGCTCGTGCACACTGATATCCATCTCACCCGCTTGTAAGTGTGCGTCACAGCCGGCGTGGAAACCTGGAGGTTCCCTCCAGATTTCAAAACGCTTTCTTTCCACTCTACTTATGTTTCAGGTCTTGGATCTTTTCCTGGGCTCGTGCACACTGATATCCATCTCACCCGCTTGTAAGTGTCCGTCACAACCAGCGTGGAAACCTGGAAGTTCCCTCCAGATTGCACAACGCTTTCTTTCCCCTCCACTTATGTTTCAGGTCTTGGATCTGTTCGTGGGCTCCTGCACTCTGATATCCATCTCACCTGCTTCTAAGTGTCCGTCACAGCCGGCGTGGAAACCTGGAAGTTCCCTCCATATTGCACAACGCTTTCTTTCCACTCTCCTTGTGTTTCAGGTCTTGGATCTGTTCGTGGGCTCCTGCACTCTGATATCTATCTCACCCGCTTCTAAGTGTCCGTCACAACCAGCGTGGACACCTGGAGGTTCCCTCCAGATTTCACGAAGCTTTCTTTCCAATCTCCTTGTGTTTCAGGTCTTGGATCTGTTTGTGGACTCCTGCACACTGATATCCATCTCACCCGCTTCTAAGTGTCCGTCACAGCTGGCGTGGAAACCTGGAAGTTCCCTCCAGATTGCACAACGCTTTCTTTCCACTCTCCTTATGTTTCAGGTCTTGGATCTGTTCCTGGGCTCCTGCACTCTGATATCGTTGGGTTACTTAACGTAATCGCTGGTTCTTTGATAACAGAGTGAGGTGTTTCACTATGGGAATCGCCTCGGCGTGACCAACTACGGAAGCTCCAATGACACCACGTCTGTCTCTGACAGACCTGTCGAGCCGTGCTCAGGGCTCCGCCCCCTCATACTAACACGGCCGACCAGCTCCTCCTATCTCATTCCAAGCAGATTTCTTTCCGTGCCTAAGCAAGGAGGGAAGTGTTGGTGAAACACCTCACTCTGTTATCAAAGAACCAGGGATTACGTTAAGTAACCCAACGTTCTTTTTCTAACTTCGCTCGGTGTTTCACTATGGGAGATATGGCCCACTCCCGGATTGTGCCAGCTCCCGAAGCCACACTCCAGTACTACTCCAGGATCTCAGGTCGAACCTGAGGCACCAGAATCCAGCACTGCCTGAGCCAGGGATGACTGTGCAACATCCAGCCGATAAAACCGGACAAACGTGTGCGGCGTAGCCCAGCTTGCTGCCGCACAAATATCCTGGACTGATACACCTCTGAACAAAGCCCAGGATGTGGCCACACCCCTAGCGGAGTGAGCTCGAAGTCCCGGGGGGGCCTGCGAGCCCTTACAGCTATAAGCCAGAGCTATGGCCTCTACAATCCAATGAGCTAGCCTCTGGCGTGATAAGGGCCTGCCCTTGTGAGGGGAGGCCCAGGAAACAAACAGCTGATCCGACTTCCTGAATCCAGCTGTTCTGTCAAGATAAGTCCCCAACGCCCGCACAGGGCACAAAGTGTTCAGCCTCTGCTCCGTCTCTGAAGAGAATGTAGGGGGGTGAAAAGCCAGGAGCTCTACTGTAGAGCACCTGTATGACGTTTCCAACACTTTAGGGACAAAGGCAGGGTTAGGCCTCAGGCGTGCTTTAGTCAGTCCTGGGGCCAGCTGTAGACAAGAGGGGTGAATAGACAGAGCCTGTAATTCACTAACTCGCTTGGCTGTGGTTAGAGCCAACAGCAGAGTGGTTTTAAGAGAGAGAAACTTCAACCCCACTGCCCCAATGGGCTCAAAGGGGTGGTGGGAGAGGGCGTCCAAAACGACTGACAGATCCCATAAAGGGACCAGTGGTCTAGAAACTGGGAGCGTTCGACGCGCCCCTCTCATGAAGCGACATACGAGGGGTGCTGACCAGCAGTTTATCACCAAACCCACGTGGCAGGCTGAAATAGCTGCTAAATAGACCTTTATGGTGGAAAAAGCTCTCCTTTTGTCCAGCAAGTCCTGAAGAAAACACAACAGCTCCACCACTGAACACTGAAAAGGGATAATCTGCTTTTCATGGCACCACTCCCCAAAAACACACCATTTACTGCTGTAAATGGAACGAGTGGAGGAGGCTCTGGCATTCTGAATGGTTTCAATAACCTTCGGAGGCATGCCTGCTGCCTTCAAATTCCACCTCTCACGGGCCAGGCCCAGAGAGCAACCTGTTCTGGATGGGGATGGTATATCTCCCACGCGCCTGAGACAGAAGGTCCTTGTGGATGGGGAGTGGCCATGGCTCGTCCACCAGAAGCTGGATGATTCTGCTATCCAGTGTTTGGATGGCCACCGTGGAGCTATTAAGATCAGTGACAGCCCCTGATCCCTCACTCTGATCAGTGTTGGGGAGATCAGGCTGAGGGGAGGGAAAGCATACAGCAGAGTTTTTGGCCATGGATGGGCCAGCGCATCCACGCCCAGTGGCGCATCTGCGTCTGATAGGGAGAAAAACAGAGGGCACTGTGTGTTTTCTCGTGAGGCGAAGAGATCTACGGCAGCCCGGCCGTATCTCTGCCAAATCTGCTCCACCACCTGTGGGTGAAGCCTCCATTCTCCGAACAGTGGATTTCCTCTGGACAGGAGGTCCGCCCCCCTGTTCAGAATTCCTGGCACGTGAGTTGGCCGAAGGGAGAGGAGCCGAGTGCTGCTCCACACAATTATTTCCCTGGCTAACCTGTGTAGCTGCCGGGAACGGGTGCCGCCCTGGCAGTTGATATAAGCAACTACAGTGGAGTTGTCTGTTTTCACTAAAACATGTTGTCCCCGGAGATATGGCAGAAAATGCCGTAAGGCTAGGAGCACCGCGCGGAGCTCCAGCACATTTATGTGATTCAGAGCGAGTCTCTGTGACCAAACGCCATTCACTGCTCTGCCCATCATAGTTGCACCCCAGCCTGACAGGGATGCATCTGTGGTCAGCGTCACCGTGGAAGACACTGCCCCGGGAGTACCCCCGCAGCGAGAGCTGTCGGGCTCCTCCAAGGCCGGAGAGCCGCGATACACGGCTGCGTTATTTTTACACCATGACTGAGATGTCGGCGAGGGCACAGCTGCAGAGAAGCGACCCACCACTGAAAATCTCTCATCATAAGCAGCCCCAAATGTACCACCGATATCACCGAGGCCATGAGGCCGAGGAGGCGGAGACAGAGTCGGAACCGCACGACTTTCCCCAGCTGAAAACGGGAAAGACAGTGAGTGAAGGATGCGATCCTCCGCTCTGAAAGTGCCATACGATAAGAGATGGAGTCTATTCTGAGCCCCAGATACTCTATAAACTGTGCGGGTTCCAAGTGGCTCTTTTCCAGGTTGATTGTGAACCCTATGCTCCGTGAGGTGATTCACTACCACCTCGGAGTCTTTGATTGCCTGCTCGCGCGATCGTGAGCATATTAGATAATCGTCTATGTAAGAGAATATTCTGATGCCGCTGTTCCTTAACGGAGACAGCGCTGCTTCCACACATTTGCTGAACACCCTTGGGGCTAAGGATAGCCCGAATGGGATAGTTTGAAACTCATACGCTACTCTCTGATAAGCGAACCTGAGATATTTCCTGTGTGGAGGATAAATGGCGATGTGAAAATATGCGTCTGATAGGTCGATTGTAACAAACCAATCGCCTGTGTGAATTGAGCGACAAAGCGTCTTGTGTGTGAGCATTCTGAACGTGTACTTTCTCAAATGCTTGTTTAACACACGCAGATCCAGAATAGGACGGAGCGACGTTCCGTCCTTTTCGGGATGAGGAAATAGCGGGAGTAAAAGCCCTGCTGAGCTTCTTCGCTCGGAACCACTCTGATCGCCTTTTTGTGTAACAGGGAGAATATTTCCTCTTTCAGCACATTCGCTGAGTCGCCACTGGCCACCGAAGCCAACACTCCGCCGAATCTCGGTGGTTTTACCGCAAACTGTAGTCTGTAACCCTGGGAAATGGTTGACATGAACTGCGCATGCGCCACCGCTCCAGCCGCGCTGTGAGCGGCCTCTGAAGACACAGTAGCGTGACGTCACCCCTGTCTCCCGGAAGGAGTTGGGGCTCTCCCCCTCGGGAAGAGCATGAGCTCCCCCCGCTGGGAACAAAGACAAATGGCAGTGATTTTCTTTTGTTTTTATTTTGAAACTGGGGGACATTCTGCCCTTGGCAAACTGCCTGGCTGCAGAAATGCACGTTTTATTTCTTTTGTTACCCCCAAACCACAGTGAAGTGTCTGGTGACTCTGGGCAGTGCTTGGTGACACAGACAGAGTTCTTAGGAGTGCTTGATGACACTGCGCCATTTGTCCACAAGTCTGTCTTCCCTGAACTGGAGGAGGAGACTGAGAGGGTGCTCCTGGTGAACTGGAAACTTCTGGAGACCCTGAACCTTGGAGTGATTTGGTTACCCCTTCTAACACCGAGGCGAGTTCCTTCTCTTTGGGGGAGAAGAGAGGGATGACACAGAATGTTGCAGGTGTGCTAGGCTGACCGCTTCTTTTTCCCCTCTCCGGGGTGTGACGGCTTGTTCTTTGCAGCAGCCGCTGCAAAGGAATGCTTGCCCCAAGGTCTTTGGTTCTCTACCTTGGCCTGGTGGGCACCCTGCTGGCCTCCTGCTCCTCTCTGCATTCTGACCCCACTCTGTCTCCCTCTCACAGCTGCTGCTGTTGCGGCAAAGCCAGCTCTTGGCACCTGCTGGGGCTGAGAGTTAGGTTTTCTGGGTAAGCAGAGGTTGAATGCTTCTCCCTCCTGCTTTCTGTGGGTGCTTGTTTCTCTCATTCTCTCCAGGGCTGGGCCAAAAAGACCCTTGGTTGGGTCATAGGCTGCATCCATTACCTCAGCCCTCTGAGCATCACCTAGGCCTGACAGGTTTAGCCACAAGGCTCTCTCACCCGAGACTGCAAGGCCCATAACGCGGCCACACCCTTGGACTGCTCCCCTGGAGGAGCGAAGAATGAGATCATTAACCACGCAGATTTCATCCCAGAGGGCTGGGTTCGGGGAACCCGAGTCAAGCTCACGGCCCATGTCTTCCAGAATTTCTGCCTGATATGCTGATAGCTGTGTGACTGCATTAAGCGAGCATACTGACTGTGCAGCATATTTGTACATCCTTTGATAGATAGACGCCGTGAGGCGATCTATCTTGTTGGGCAAAGAAACACTAGAAGACGCTGAGATTGCCCTGCGGTTAGGGTGAAGGTGATACGCCACTGAAGGCTCCACTGCTTCAGCCCCACTCGGTGGCCTGGACTGCTGGGGAGGAAAGGTGGAGTCATCCTCCTGTTCCTCATCCATGTCCTCCATGTCGAGGTCGGAGTCGGCATCGCCCTCCGCGTCCTCGCCACCCGGCCCCCCACGTTTTGATCGAGGAGGTCCTCGAACGATGGGGCATGAGCGGGGACTCTTCTTCCATCATGTCCGCCCAGCTTGTGGAGGCTCGCGGATGATGGATATCGCTTGTACCAGTAGCGGCCGACAGGCAGGGTCCTGACTGTTCGTTACTGCTACTCTCAGCCTCCTTTCCTGGACTTTCTCTGGCATCAACGCACAGTGTGGGCATCCCTGAGGGTCCGCCAGTGAAGCCTGAGCATGCTGGCACCCATACAGACGATGCACATTGGATGAGGGTCCCTGCCCGAGATGGTGGCACCGCATGATGCGGGGCACGGGCGGGATGCAGCCTCTTTGGCCTTCGGCTCCGACCTTTTGGCGGGAGTAGGAGCCGTCGACATGGTTAGCGGAAAGTTGGTGAGACTAGGCTAGACCAGGCTTGTCTCAACACGTTAGCCCGTAAGTAGCTAGGACTAGCGGCGGGTGTTAATCCGAGCTAGTCACCGCGGGAGTCAGCTCGTCGTGACACGTTAGCTGCACTCCTCTAGCCAATATCGTTAGCAACTTAATGCTAACTGAGCCCTAGGTTGACTAACAAGCTAATGCTAGTGAGACGCTAATGTTGTTCGTGGCCTGCTAACAAGTTAATGCTAGCCGGACACTGAACGAACAGCTCGCCGTAACGCGTTAGCCCGAGTTACACAACGTCGGCTACCTCGCTAACTAAAACCAGGAACCGCTGGGACAGCTCGCCTGACGCGGTTGCTGTTCCACAGTGCAACTCTAAGTACACTTCTTTCGAAGGACTTACTCAGCACGATCCAAACTGGAACTGGAAAAACTGCGTTTGGCGATGTACTCCTACACGGGACGCCTGAGAACTGTTAAGCAGCTAATCAAGTTAGCCTGGATGCGCTGAGGGAGCTCAAAGTAGTTTCTCACGGGAAGAAAGCGAGAATGAGTTAGGAGGAGCTGGTCGGCCATGTTAGTATGAGGGGGCGGAGCCCTGAGCACTCAACAGGTCTGTCAGAGACAGATAGCTCATACTTCACGTCAGACACACCCCGTGTGAGTGGCGATTGCTGATAATCACATCACAGTCACGCCCTGACATTGGCGATCTCTAATAAGTCACGTCACAGACACGCCCGGCGAGCGGCGATTGCTGATAAGTCACGTCAGAGACACGCCCTGCGATCGCGATCACTCATACTTCACGTCAGACACACCCCGTGTGAGGGGCGATTCCTGATAAGTTATGTCACAGACACGCCAGAATATTGGTGATTGCTCATACGTCACATAACAAACACGGCCTGCGAGTGGCGATTACGATAAGTCACAGCACAGTCACGCCTGACATTGGCGATCTCTATAAGTCACGTCACAGACATGCCCGGCGAGCGGCGATTGCTGATAAGTCACAAAAAAGTCACGCCTTGACATTGGCGATCGTAATACGTCACGTTACAGACACGTCCGGCGAGCAGCGATTGCTGATAAGTCACAAAAAATCACGCCCTGACATTGGTGACAGCTAATACGTCACGTGACAGACACGCCCTATGATCGGCGATCACTCATACTTCACGTCAGACACACCCCGTGTGAGCTATTTGACATCACAGCGAGAGACGGGTTTGGCATTGATTTTTGACATCACAGTAGAGAATCTACTTGGCATTGATAATTGACATCACAGCCGAGAGACATGTCTGGCATTGATATTTGAATTCACAGAAGAGATGCGAGTCTGGCATTGATTTTTGACATCACAGCAGAGACGCGAGTTTGGTATTGATATGTGATATCACAGCAGTGAGAGCAATCTGGTATTGATATTTGACATCACAGCAGCGAGGCGAGTCTGGTGTTGCTATTTGACATCACAGCAGCGAGGCGAGTCTGGCATTGATATTTGACATCACAGCAGATAGTCGAATCTGGTGTTGATATTTGACATCACAGCAGAGACACGAACCTGGAATTGATGTGTGACATCACAGCAGGGAATCTACTCTTGCATTGATATTTGACATCACAGCAGAGAGTCGAGTCTGGAATTAATTGTTGACATCACAGCAGAGAGACGAGTCTAGAATTGCTATTTGAAATCACAGCAGAATCATGATTCTGGTTTTGATATTTGACATCACAGCAGAGACGCGAGTCTGGCATTGATATTTGACATCAACAGCAGACAGTCAAGTCTGGTAGTGACATTTGAAATAACAGTAGAAACACGAGTGTCATGGACCGGCTGTGTGGCAGGCAGGAAGTGGACCCAAACGCAGACTCACAGGAAAACAGGACTGAACTCAAAAATACAGCTTTATTGCTGACAGTAGATAATAGCGATACAAAATAACATGAAACTAAACTGGGAAGTACTAAGGTAACTGACTTACGAGGAAACACACGGAGGGGCACACAGTCATGAGGGAGAACGCGACACTGACACAGGGAAACACAGGGCTAAAATACACTGGGAAGTAACGAGGGGAATGAGACACAGAAGGGGAGCACAGCTGGGAAAATCAGAACTGACGAGACGAGGAGCAAAGTAGAATACACTCACAAGAGACATGGACCTTCAAAGTAAAACAGGAAGTAGCAGATGCAAACTAGACTAGGGGAGACAGAGCAACTAAGAAACACAGAACAAGGAGACACAGAGGGCAGTTATTAAATACTCAGAGAACTAAAGAGAATACAAGAAAGCCAAACTAAGACACTAGACTAAAGAATAAACTAGGGAACAAAGGAACTAAGATCATAATACAAAACTCAGAGACACAAGAAACTCAAAACACTGGGTCACCGACCCAGGACCGTGACAGTACCCCCCCCCGTAAGGGCTGGCCCAGACAGCCCAACGGAAAAACAAAAAACGCCCCAAACACAAAACAACCCGACCAGGCGGGCGGAGGGGGCCCAGGACGGAGGGCTCGGAACAAAACGTCCAGCACAGGAACACAGAAACGAGTCCAACACAAATGTCCACGAAAAGCACAGGGGCCCTGGAAAGCATCCAAACAAATAGGCGGGCCAAAAACAACCATGGGTTGCAGGGAATGGAGTCCAGAAACATAGTTCAGGGGCCGACCTGGTCCCGACAGTACAGGAGCCAAGGGGGAAGCAGTTCAGGTGGCCGACCGTGCGCACGGCAACGGCGGTGATGGGCAAACAGTTCAGGGGCCGCCTCGACGGCCATGACGCCGACTCAGAGGCCTGGAAAGCGGCCAACAAAGGCGAGGAGGCGTAGGTCGAGCTGGTGCTGACAGCAGAGTTGCCACTGCAGACCAGGCGAGGACGGGACAGATGCTGAGACCGCAGGCGGCGAGGACAAAGGCTCGGAGGCCGCAGCGGCGAGGACGAAGGCTCGGAGGCCGCAGGCGGCGAGGACGAAGGCTCGGAGGCCGCAGGCGGCGAGGACGAAGGCTCGGAGGCCGCAGGCGGCGAGGACGAAGGCTCGGAGGCCGCAGGCGGCGAGGACGAAGGCTCGGAGGCCGCAGCGCGAGGTAAGGCTGAAGCTGTTACTGGACCAGGTGAAGCTGAGGCCGGACCAGGCAAGGCAGGACCGGGCGCAGCGTGGCAGCTGCGGAAGCAGTGAAGCTGATGCTGACGCTGCAGACGTGGATGAAGCTGAAAGATGATGCTGACCAGATGAGGAAGAGGACACGGAGGCCGGACCAGACGAAGGCGCTGCAGGCGAAGCGCTGCAGGCGAAGGCGCTGCAGGCGGCGGCGTGGAAGCGGAGACGAAGGCGCTGCAGGCGGCGGCGTGGAAGACGCAGGTGGAGCTGCGCAGCTGCTGCTGCTGCAAGCGGTGGGGATAGCTGGACGGGCCCCCGGACCTCCAGCGGAGACAGGAGGCTGAACGGGCCCCTCGGACCCCCAGCGGAGACGAGGAAGTGCTGGCCGGGCTCTCCAGAACCCCAGCGGAGACGAGGAAGTGCTGGCCGGGCTCCAGAACCCCAGCGGAGACGAGGAAGTGCTGGCCGGCCTCGGACCCTCCAGCGGAGACAGGAGCTGAACGGGCCCCTCGGACCCTCCAGCGGAGACAGGAGGCTGAACGGGCCCTCGACCTCCAGCGGAGACGAGGAAGTGCTGGCCGGGCTCTCCAACCCCCAGCGGAGACGGATGGCAGCGTGGGAGCCGCAGAGTGCTGGATGTGCTCACCC
>NW_020327938.1:0-27584 GCF_001858045.2 Oreochromis niloticus | reverse complement strand
GTTCAAACTCATACTGTTCTGCTCTTTCTGCTCTTTCCGGCAATGACTTTTGGTGTTATTACTGTTATACTTTTTAAAATATTACACTTTTTTCCTTTAATTTGTCCCATTGAAATGAATGGGAAACTTCCACAATTCTGCTAAAACTTGCTTGTCTTTGAAACTTAACTACTTTGTCATACTTTCACCTAGAAACTCCATTCAAACTTTAAAATGTTCTCAGATTATTGGGCTATTCCTGTCTGATTCAGCTTTTTCAGATCTTCTACCATTTTAATTTTATACCTCTTTAAGTTTCAGTTGCAAAATTGTGATTTTTCAGAAAATACATGCGTTGCTATGGTTGCTATGCAATTAACTCAGAGTGTGCACTCGTCCTTTCTGAATTTTCTCTTCATGTCTGAACAACTTCTTGCTACTCGCTCAATTTCCACTCAACCCCCACAAATTATACATCAAAACGTAGGTATTTCTGTTGGCTTTCAGAAAATGTCACTATCATTGTTGTGGGACTTATAGACTTTTTGCAGATCTCCTCAGAGTAACATAAAGTCTCAAAACTCTCCATAGAAACTCAATGGAGAGTTTCTTCAAAATCAGCGCTGGAATTCTCTAATGAGAGGCATTTTCAAATCGTCATATCTCCTTAACGAAACAAAGTTGAGACATGACGCTTGTGCCAATATATCTTCAGACGTCACTGATGCTCACAATTCAAGAATTTTTTCCTCACCTATTACCGTTTGGCCATGAATTACACTTGTTTGAGGATAGGAAATTTGTCCCTCGCTCAGATTTCTTCAGATTTCAAACTCTGGAAATGAGGCACTTTTTTCTCTCATCATATCTTTTTGATGGATTTCCACAGAGACCTGAAAATTCCCATGACTGTTCACCAAAGCCTGCTGTTTCTTACGGTGAAAGAATGATTTTGATGCTCCATATAGATTTAGAGTTACAAAACATTGTTTGAGGGCAAGTCAAGGCAGTTTTGCTTTGCCTCTACTCAGTTACAGTGTATTACAAGTCATATATCTTTAATAATTTATATTTATCTCTGATTTATGAAGACCTGCAGATTCCCCCATCTCTTCTGAACAAATCGGTGTCAGAATGAGCATTCTAGCCCCTACGGTTAGGAAATTATGGCCATTTGTTCGAGGGAATCCTGAATGTGAGAAATATACTGCAGAAAACTCACACCTCTCTCTGTGTCTGTGTGTGTAAGTGCTGATTACAGCAGGTGCAGCCAATTTAGCTGACTTAGATATACCAAACCCAGACTCTCAACAGCCTCTGCACACTTTGCTCTCTGTGTATGTGTGTGTGTATATCAATATTTCTCCCATGTTAAAGTATTACTCCTCCATAATAGTATTTGTGCTACATCAAAGTACTTCTACTACATCTTAGTACTTCTGCTCAATCATAGTATTTCTGCTAAATCATAGTATTTTGAAAAATCATGGTATTTGTGCCAAATCATGGTTTGGGGGCAGAACCATAATATTTATTTTATGTTATGAGATTACTACTAAGTGCAGGAATGTCTGTTATGTTATAGTTTATGTGCTGAATATAGTATATCTGCCAAATCATAGTATTTATCCCAAATCATAGTATTTATGCAAAATTACAGTATTTCTGCCAAAAAGCAGAAATAGTACCTTTTAGCAGAAATTTCTGTGAAAAGATATTATTTATGTTAAAACATAGTATTTCTGCTAAATCATAGTATTTCTGCCAAATCATAGTATTTGTACTTATTCATAGTACTTGTGCCAAATCATAGTATTTGTACCCAATCATAGTATTTCTGCAATATGATCGTATTTGTGCCAAATCATGGTATCTTTTTGCCAAATCATGGTATTTGTGCCAAATCATGTTATTTGTGGCCAGTTAAAATTTCTGTTATATTAGTGTTACTACTAAGTCATAGAATTTCTGTTATGTTATAGTATATCTGCTGATTATGGTATATGTGCCAAATAATAGTATTTATAGCAAATAATAGTATTACTGCCCAAACATAGTATTTCTTGTAGTATTTGTAGTAGTAGTTGTTGTAGTATTTGTGCAAAAACATAGAATTTCTGCAAAATCATAGTATATCTGTTATGTTATAGTATTACTACCAAATCATAGTATTCCAAATCATAGTATTACTGCAATTCCATAGTATTTGAGCGAAATCGTACTATTTGTGAAAAAACATACTATGTCTGCAAAATCACATTATATCTGCTATGTTATACTATTACTACTAAGTCACAGTATTTCTGCCAATTCGTAGTATTCGTACTAAATCATACTACTTGTGCCAAATCATAGTATTGAAATCAAAATATAGTATTTGTACCAAAGCATTGTATTTGTACGAAGTACAGTATTTCTGCCAAATCAGAGAATTACTGCAATTTCATAGTATTTTGAGGAATCCCTTTTGTTATAGTATTACTTCTAAGTCGTAGTATTTCTGCTTTGTCATAGTATTTGTACTGAAACATAGTATTTCTGCCAAATCATAGTTTTACTGCTATTTCATAGTGTTTGAGTGAAATTACAGTGTTTCTGCAAAAACATTGTATTTCTGCTAAATCATAGTATTTCTGTTATCTTAAAGTACTTGCACTCAATTATAGTATTTGTGCCAAAGTGTAGTATTTCTGCCAAATCATATTATCTCTGCTAAATCATAGTGTCTGCCAAATCATAATATTTGTGCCTAAACGCAGCATTTGTACCAAAACATAGTATTGCTGCTATATCATAGTATTTGATCCAAATCATAGTATATGTCCTAAAACATAGTATTTCTGCCAAATCATACTATTTGTCCTAAAGCATAGTATTTCAACAAAATCACAGTATTTCTGCTATGTTATAGTATTTGTGCTTGTAGAAAAACCTGTGTTATTGTGAGCTACATTACCCAGCAGCCTCTGAGCAGTGAGGGAATTCATGGGACTTCTGAGCTAGATGGTCTTCCTTCGTTCCTGGGCTAACGATTGAGGAGAGAGCTGCTGGGAAGGGGAGCAAATAGCCCATCCTGTATTTGTTGGGGATGGTGTGTGTCACATAAACGTGAGTTAATGTTCCATGCTTAAGATGTTTACCCTGCTACTTGTGTGTATTGGTTTTAGTTACCTTTAGCGTATGTGCTAGTTAGCGATAGCTATGGCAGCACAGTTATTTGATTGTTTTGGGCTTGTTCCTGCTTTGTTTGTTCCCCCTGCAAATTTATGTGAATTTGTACACTGTAATATCGCTGTATTACGTAGTGGCTAAGTAGGAGGCTGACTGTTACTAAGTGCATCAGTGTACATAGGTCATCTCTTGTGTTGGAGTGCCCTCTTGTGGCACCTTTTGGGTAGTGCCTTAGTAAACGTGAACACTGCAAAGAAGTGGTATCAGACTGGTTTGTAGTGGAGGAATTTGTTGCCAGTTTCTTTCATCTTTAATCCGTATTCATGTTGTAATGTAGTAACTTTTGTGGCGCAAATACCACAATATGGCAGAAATACCATGTTTTGGCACAAATACTTTGATTTGGTATACTTTAGCTTCTTCACCCCTTTTCAGCAAAATTTTCATTTTTTTCACCCCTTTTCAGCACAAATTCCAGCTTTTTCAGGTGTTTTCAACAGAAATCTCTTTTATTTCTGATTGCTGATGTCTTTGTTTTTCAGCCGCCCGCCCCCTTTCCAGGTGGCGCAATCAGTAATGACACGGCTCTGCAGCTCAATGGTCGTGGGTTCAATCCCACCTTGGTCAACATTTTTTTTTCACTACAAATTTATACACTTTCACAGACCTGTAATTTATATTGCTAATTTTTTTCAGTACAAATGAGTAGTGCAAAAACATACTATGTCTGCAACATCACAGTATATCTGTTATGTTATAGTATTACTACTAAATCACATTATTTCTGCCAATTCAAGGAGGCTGACTGTTACTAAGTGCATCAGTGTACATAGGTCATCTCTTGTGTTGGAGTGCCCTCTTGTGGCGCCTTTTGGGTAGTGCCTTAGTAAACGTGAACACTGCAAAGAAGTGGTATCAGACTGGTTTGTAGTGGAGGAATTTGTTGCCAGTTTCTTTCATCTTTAATCCGTATTCATGTTGTAATGTAGTAGTACCACAATATGGCAGAAAAAATATGTTTTGGCACAAATACTTTGATTTGGTATACTTTAGCTTCTTCACCCCTTTTCAGCAAAATTTTCATTTTTTTCACCCCTTTTCAGCACAAATTCCAGTTTTTTTGGCTGTTTTCAGAAAACAAAAACTCTTTTCAGTGCAAGTTTCTGCTTCTTTGCCTCTTTTCTGCAGAAATTCTGCTGATTCACCTCTTTTCTGCAAAATTTTCAGCCTTTTCACCTCTGACTGTTACTAAGTGCATCAGTGTACATAGGTCATCTCTTGTGTTGGAGTGCCCTCTTGTGGCGCCTTTTGGGTAGTGCCTTAGTAAACGTGAACACTGCAAAGAAGTGGTATCAGACTGGTTTGTAGTGGAGGAATCTGTTGCCAGTTTCTTTCATCTTTAATCCGTATTCATGTTGTAATGTAGTAGTACCACAATATGGCAGAAACACTATGTTTTAGCACAAATACTTTGATTTAGTATACTTTAGCTTCTTCAGCTTCTTCACCCCTTTTCAGCAAAATTTTCATTTTTTTCACCCCTTTTCAGCACAAATTCCAGCTTTTTGGCTGTATTCAGAAAAAAGACAACTCTTTTGAGCAGAAACTCTGCTGATTCATCTCTTTTCAGCGCAAGTTTCTGCTTCTTTGCCTCTTTTATGCAGAAATTCTGCTGATTCACCTCTTTTCTGCAAAATTTTCAGCCTTTTCACCACTTATCAGCACAATTGTCAGCAGCTTCTGCTCATTTCAGCAGAATTGTCCGTCTCTCCACCTCTTCTTTGTAAGAATGACTTTGGCTCAGGGAAATGAATAGCTGCCTTTGAGCAGAAATTCTGCTGATTCATCTCTTTTCAGCGCAACTTATTGCTTCTTTACCTCTTTTCTGCAGAAATTCTGCTGATTCACCTCTTTTCTGCAAAATTTTCAGCCTTTTCACCTGTTCTCAGCACAATTCTCAGCAGCTTCTGCTCATTTAGCAAAATTGTCAGTTTCTCCATCTCTTGTTTTTGAGAGAAAGAGTTTGGTTCAGTGAGATGAGCAGCTGCCTTGAGACGAGAAGGGCCAGGTTCAAATCCCGGTCATGGCAAAACCTGTTTTCATTTTTCTCTTTTGTTCTTTTGTTCTGCCTCTTTTCTGCAGAAATTCTGCTGATTTACCTCTTTTCTGCAAAATTTTCAGCCTTTTCACCCCTTATCAGCACAATTCTCAGCAGCTTCTGCTCATTTTAGCAGAATTGTCGGTCTCTCCTCCTCTTTTTTGAGAGAATGAGTTTAGCTCAGTGAGATGAGTAGCTGCCTTGAGACCAGGAGGGCCAGGTTCAAATCCTGCTCAGGGCAACATGTTTTTTTTTCACCACCATACAACTTTTTGCAACTTTTCATCTTTTTCAGCTTTTCAGCAGACAGCTTCAGCGTTAAGGCATCCACACAGCATTTTCGCAGGAAATGCAAATTTTTCTAGTTGTGTGGATGCCCTAAAGGGCTTCCACACTATTGTTTTCCTGTTTCTCTTTATTGTGTGGATGCCCTAAAGGGCTTCCACACAATTGTTTTCCTGTTTCTCTTTATTGTGTGGATGCCCTAAAGGGCTTCCACACTATTGTTTTCCTGTTTCTCTTTATTGTGTGGATGCCCTAAAAGGGCTTCCACACTATTGTTTTCCTGTTTCTCTTTATTCTTTATTATACTTTATTCTGGTTGCTTCCGTACGTTTTTTGCCGCTTAACTACTCCCTCAGTTTTCAGCCGATTTTCTCAGTTCAAACTTTAAAAAATTCTGCTCTTTCTGCTAATGTAGGCTATGACTTTTGGTGCTCATAAGTTCTATACTTTTTGAGATATTGAATTTTTTTTGCAATATTTTTTGCCCATTTTTGCACATTATCAGTGGGGTCACTAGTTTTCCTTGCCCGGTTGAGCCGTGTTTTAGCTCACTGAGATGAGCAGCCGTTCTCAGACTGGGAGGCCCGGGTTCAAATCCCGCTTATGGCAACATTTCTTTCAGTTAACAGTTAAACTTTTTTAACTCTTTTCAACACAAATTTAAGCTTTTCCACCCCTTTTCAGCAAAATTTTCATTTTTTTCACCACTTTTCAGCACAAATCCCAGCTTTTTCAGCTGTATTCAGCAAAAAAACCTCTTTTCAGCAGAATTCTGAAAAGAGTTCTGCAGAGCTCTTTTCAGCAGAAATTCTGCTGATTGAACTCTTTTCAGCAGAAATTTCAGAATTTTCACCTCTTTTCAGCCCAAATTCTGCTTATTCACCTCTTCTGCAAAATTTTCAGCCTTTTCACCTCTTATCAGCACAAATCTCAGCTGTTTTCAGAAAAAAACTCTTTTGAGCAGATATTCTGCTGATTCATCTCTTTTCAGCGCAACTTTCTGCTTCTTTACCTCTTTTCAGCAGAAATTCTGCTGATTCACCTCTTTTCTGCAAAGTTTTCAGCCCTTTCACCTCTTATCAGCACAAATCTCAGCTGTTTTCAGAAAAAAACTCTTTTGAGCAGAAATTCTGCTGATTCATCTCTTTTCAGCGCAACTTATTGCTTCTTTACCTCTTTTCTGCAGAAATTCTGCTGATTCACCTCTTTTCTGCAAAGTTTTCTGCCTTTTCACTTCTTTTCAGCACAATTCTCAGAAGCTTCTGCTCATTTAGCAAAATTGTCCCTTTCTCCATCTCTTATTTTTGCAAAAATGAGTTTGGTTCAGTGAGATGAGCAGCTACCTTGAGACCAGAAGGGCCAGGTTCAAATCCCAGTCATGGCAAAACCTGTTTTCAGTTTTCTCTTTTGTTCTTTTGTTCTACCTCTTTTCTGCAGAAATTCTGCTGATTTATCTCTTTTCTGCAAAATTTTCAGCCTTTTCGCCTCTTCTCAGCACAAAAAATGAGCAGCTTCTGCTCATTTCAGCAGAATTGTCTGCCTCGAAACCTGGAGGGCCAGGTTCGAATCCTGCTCAGGGCAATTTTTTTTTTTTTCACCACCATACAACTTTTTGCAACTTTTCATCTTTTTCAGTTTTTGAGCAGACAGCTTCAGCATTAAGGCATCCACACAGCATTTTCGCAGGAAATGCAAATTTTTCTAGTTCTTTATTATTCTTCAAGTTGCTTCCGTACGTTTTTTGCCGCTTAACTACTCCCTCAGTTTTCAGCCGATTTTCTCAGTTCAAACTTTAAAAAATTCTGCTCTTTCTGCTAATGTTTGCTATGACTTTGGGTGCTCATAACTTCTATACTTTTTGAGATATTGAATTTTTTTTGCAATATTTTTTGCCCCTTTTTGCACATTATCAGTGGGGTCACTAGTTTTCCTTGCCCGGTTGAGCCGTGTTTTAGCTCAGTGAGATGAGCAGCCGTTCTCAGACTGGGAGGCCCGGGTTCAAATCCCGCTTATGGCAACATTTCTTTCAGTTAACAGTTAAACTTTTTTAACTCTTTTCAACACAAATTTCAGCTTTTCCACCCCTTTTCATCAAAATTTTCAGTTTTTTCACCACTTTTCAGCACAAATCCCAGCTTTTTCAGCTGTTTTCAGCAAAAAAAAAACTCTTTTCAGCAGAATTCTGAAAAGAGTTCTGCAGAACTCTTTTCAGCAGAAATTCTGCTGATTGAACTCTTTTCAGCAGAAATTTCAGAATTTTCACCTCTTTTCAGCCCAAATTCTGCTTATTCACCTCTTCTGCAAAATTTTCAGCCTTTTCACCTCTTATTAGCACAAGTCTCAGCTGTTTTCAGGAAAAACTGTCTTGAGCAGAAATTCTGCGGATTCATCTCTTTTCAGCGCAACTTTCTGCTTCTTTGCCTCTTTTCAGCAGAAATTCTGCTGATTCACCTCTTTTCTGCAAAATTTTCAGCCTTTTCTCCTCTTATCAGCACAATTCTCAGCAGCTTCTGCTCATTTCAGCAGAGTTGTCCGTCTCTCCACCTCTTCTTGGTCAGAGTGAGTTTAGCTCAGTGAGATGAGTAACTGCCTTGAGACTAGGAGGGCCAGGTTCGAATCCTGCTCAGGGCAATTTTTGTTTTTTTCACCACCATACAACTTTTTGCAACTTTTCATCTTTTTCAGTTTTTGAGCAGACAGCTTCAGCAATAAGGCATCCACACAGCATTTTCGCAGGAAATGCAAATTTTTCTAGTTCTTTATTGTGTGGATGCCCTAAAGGGCTTCCACACTATTGAGTTCCTGTTTCTCTTTATTCTTTATACTTTATTCTTCAAGTTGCTCCGTTTTTTTCCGCTTAACTACTACTTCAGTTTTCAGCCGATTTTCTCCGTTCAAACTCTAAACTGTTCTGCTCTTTCTGCTAATTCCTGCTATGACTTTTGGTGTTTATTACTCTTATACTTTTTAAAATATTACACTTTTTTCCTTTAATTTGTCCCATTGAAATGAATGGGAAACTTCCACAATTTTGTGCAATTAACTCAGAGTGAGTGCTGGTCCGTTCTGAATTTTCTCTTCATGTCTAAACAACTTCTTGCTACTCACTCAATTTCCACTCAATCCCCACAAATTATACATCAAAACGTAGGTATTTTTGCTGGCTTTCAGACAATGTCACTATCTTTATTGTGAGGTTTACCGTTTTTTCGCAATTTGCCTCGGAGTGACACAAGGTCTGACAAGTCCCCATTCAAAGTCTATGGGGAGGTTTTGAAATTCAGAGCTGAAATTCTGAAACGGGAGGCATTTTCAAATCGCCATATCTCTTTAACAAAGCAAAGTTAAGACATGAGGCTTGTGCCAATATATCTTCAGACACTGCTGACACTCACAGTGGAAGCAGTTTTTACAATTATCTTACCGTTGAGCAATGAATTACGTTTGTTTGATGGGTGGAAATCTGTCCTCCTCTCAGTTTTCAAACTCCGAAAATGAAGCCGTTTCTTCTCTCGTCATATCTCCGCGACGGAGGTAGAACGAGCTATGAAAATCGCAGTCAAAATACACCAAAGTCCGCTGATTCACCCAGTACAAGAATTATGCTGCTAGCCCTCCTAGTTTTTGAGTTACACGACGTTTTGTAACTCCAAAAAACGGCGTTTTTCGCCTCTCACCGCGATCTATTTTCTGACTGCCCAAGTATCTGTCTTTCAGACCGCCGCCCCCTTTCCAGGTGGCGCAATCAGTAATGACACGGCTCTGCAGCTCAAAGGTCGTGGGTTCAATCCCACCTTGCTCCACGTTTTTTTTTTTTTTCACTACAAATTTATACACTATCACAGACCTGTAATTTATATTGCTAATTTATTACAATTCTGCAAAGTTTTATGATTTTAGCAGCTTTTCTAATATGGACCTCAGATTCTTGTTAACGCTCCATGGCAGAAACAAGTACACAGCCTGATGAAGCAGACTGAGGCAGTACCTCTGATTGGTGAATTTGAGCAGAACCAGGTTGTTCTTTCATTTCATTTCTTTATTTATTTCACACATGGTTCTACAGTGTTTCTTTTTCTACATACAGAACCTTCTGCCTCTTTTCAGCAGAAATTCTGCTGATTGAACTCTTTTCAGCAAAGTTTTCAGCCTTTTCACCACTTTTCAGCACATATCCCAGCTTTTTCAGCTGTTTTCAGCAAAAACCTCTTTTCAGCCCAAATTCTGCTTATTAGAATAGAATAGAATAGAATTCAACTTTATTGTCATTGCACATGTCACAGGTACAGGGCAACGAAATGCGGTTTGCATCCATCCAGAAAGTGCTTTAGTCGTGATATAGATATATTACAATATAAATTAGCAATAATAGAGATGTGTAAGTATAATACAGAAATGGGTCTATTATGGTATGTTATAATGTACACAGTGTGAAGTATGTTCACCTCTTCTGCAAAATTTTCAGCCTTTTCACCTCTTATTAGCACAAATATCAGCTGTTTTCAGAAAAAACCTCTTTTGAGCAGAAATTCTGCTGATTCATCTCTTTTAGGCGCAACTTATTGCTTCTTTACCTCTTTTCTGCAGAAATTCTGCTGATTCACCTCTTTTCTGCAAAATTTTCAGCCTTTTCACTTCTTCTCAGCATAGTTCTCAGCAGCTTCTGCTCATTTAGCAAAATTGTCAGTTGCTCCATCTCTTGTTTTTGTGAGAATGAGTTTGGTTCAGTGAGATGAGCAGCTGCCTTGAGACCAGAAGGGCCAGGTTCAAATCCCGGTCATGGCAAAACCTGTTTTCAGTTTTCTCTTTTGTTCTGCCTCTTTTCTGCAGCTATTCTGCTGATTTACCTCTTTTCTGCAAAATTTTCAGCCTTTTCACCTCTTCTCAGCACAATTCTCAGCAGCTTCTGCTCATTTTAGCAGAATTGTCGGTCTCTCCTCCTCTTTTTTGAGAGAGTGAGTTTAGCTCAGTGAGATGAGGAGCTGCCTTGAAACCAACAGGGCCAGGTTCGAATCCTGCTCAGGGTGACATCTTTTTTTTCACCACCATGCAACTTTTTGCAACTTTTCATCTCTTTCAGCTTTTCAGCAGACAGCTTCAGCGTTAAGGCATCCACACAGCATTTTCGCAGGAAATGCAAATTTTTCAAGTTCTTTATTATTATTCTTAGGACTTCCGTACGTTTTTTGCCGTCTATCTACTGCCTCAGTTTTCAGCCGATTTTCTCCGTTCAAACTCTATACTGTTCTGCTCTTTCTGCTAATGTGTGCTATGACTTTTGGTGTTTATTACTCTTATACTTTTTAAAATATTACACTTTTTTCCTTTAATTTGTCCCATTGAAATGAATGGAAAACTTCCACAATTCTGCTAAAACTTGCTTGTTTTTGAAACTTAACTACTTTGTCATACTTTCACCTAGAAACTCCATTCAAACTTTAAAATGTTCTCAGACTATTGGGCTATTCCTGAATGATTCAGCTTTTTCAGATCTTCTACCATTTTAATTTTATACCTCTTTAAGTTTTCAGTTGCAAAATTGTGATTTTTCAGAAAATACATGCGTTGTTATGGTTGCTATGCAATTAACTCAGAGTGTGCACTCGTCCTTTCTGAATTTTCTCTTCATGTCTGAACAACTTCTTGCTACTCGCTCAATTTCCACTCAACCCACACAAATTATAAATCAAAACGTAGGTATTTTTGCTGGCTTTCAGAAAATGTCACTATCATTGTTGTGGGACTTATAGACTTTTTGCAAATCTCCTCAGAGTAACATAAAGTCTCAAAACTCTCCATAGAAACTCAATGGAGAGTTTCTTCAAAATCAGCGCTGGAATTCTCTAATGAGAGGCATTTTCAAATCGTCATATCTCCTTAACGAAACAAAGTTGAGACATGACGCTTGTGCCAATATATCTTCAGACATCCCTGATGCTCACAATTCAAGAATTTTTTCCTCACCTATTACCGTTTGGCCATGAATTACACTTGTTTGAGGGTAGGAAATTTTTCCCTCGCTCAGATTTCTTCAGATTTCAAACTCTGGAAATGAGGCACTTTTTTCTCTCGTCATATCTTTTTGATTGATTTCAACAGAGACCTGAGAATTTCCATGACTGTTCACCAAAGCCTGCTGTTTCTTACGGTGAAAGAATGATTTTGATGCTCCATATAGATTTAGAGTTACAAAACGTTGTTTGAGGGCAAGTCAAGGCAGTTTTGCTTCGCCTCTACTCAGTTACAGTGTATTACAAGTCATATATCTTCAATAATTTATATTTTATCTCTGAATTATGAAGGCCTGAAGTTTTCCCCATCTCTTCTGAACAAATCGGTGTCAGAATGAGCGTTCTAGCCCCTACGGTTAGGAAATTATGGCCATTTGTTCGAGGGGAATCCTGAATGTGAGAAATACACTGCAGAAAACTCATAGCTGTCTCTGTGTCTGTGTGTGTAAGTGCTGATTACAGCAGGTGCAGCCAATTTAGCTGACCTAGATATACCAAGCCCAGACTCTTAACAGCCCCTGTACACTTTGCTCTATGTGTATGTGTGTGTGTGTATATCAATATTTCTCCCATGTTAAAGTATTACTCCTCCATAATAGTATTTGTGCTAAATCAAAGTACTTCTACTACATCTTAGTACTTCTGCTCAATCATAGTATTTCTGCTAAATCATAGTATTTTTGAAAAATCATGGTATTTGTGCCAAATCATGGTTTGGGGGCAGAACCATAATATTAATTTTATGTTATGAGATTACTACTGAGTGCAGGAATGTCTGTTATGTTATAGTTTATGTGCTGAATATAGTATATCTGCCAAATCATAGTATTTATCCCAAATCATAGTATTTATGCAAAATTACAGTATTTCTGCTAAAAAGCAGAAATAGTACCTTTTAGCAGAAATTTCTGTGAAAAGATATTATTTATGTTAAAACATAGTATTTCTGCCAAATCATAGTATTTGTACTTATTCATAGTACTTGTGCCAAATCATAGTATTTGTACCCAATCATAGTATTTCTGCAATATGATCGTATTTGTGCCAAATCATGGTATCTTTTTGCCAAATCATGGTATTTGTGCCAAATCATGTTATTTGTCGCCAGTTAAAATTTCTGTTATTTTAGTGTTACTACTAAGTCATAGAATTTCTGTTATGTTATAGTATATCTGCTGATTATGGTATATGTGCCAAATAATAGTATTTATAGCAAATAATAGTATTACTGCCCAAACATAGTATTTCTTGTAGTATTTGTAGTAGTAGTTGTTGTAGTATTTGTGCAAAAACATAGAATTTCTGCAAAATCATAGTATATCTGTTATGTTATAGTATTACTACTAAGTCACAGTATTTCTGCCAATTCGTAGTATTTGTACTAAATCATACTACTCGTGCCAAATCATAGTATTGAAATCAAAATATAGTATTTGTACCAATGCATTGTATTTGTACGAAGTACAGTATTTCTGCCAAATCATAGAATTACTGCAATTTCATAGTATTTGAGCGAAATCGTATTATTTGTGCAAAAACATACTATGTCTGCAAAATCACATTATATCTCCTATGTTATAGTATTACTACTAAGGCATAGTATTTCTACCAAATCATAGTATTCCTTCAAAATCATAGTATCACTGCAATTTCATAGTATTTGAGCGAAATTGTAGTATTTGTACTAAATCATGGTACTTGTACCAAATCATAGTATTTTTTGCAAATCATATTATTTGAACCAAAACATTGTATTTGTACGAAGTCATAGTATTTCTTCTAAATCATAGTATTTCACCCAAATCTCAGTAGTTGTGCTAAAACCCAGTATTATTGCCAAATCGTAGTATTTGTACTGAAACATAGTATTTGTGCCAATAAGAGTATTTCTACTAAATCATAGTACTTGTGCCAAATCATAGTATTTCTGCCATATTGTGCTAGTTGTGCAAAAACATAGACTGTCTGCAAAATCATAGTATATCTATTATGTTATAGTATTACTACTAAGTCGTAGACTTTATGTTTTGTTATAGTATATCTGCTGAATATAGTATATGTGCCAAATCATAGTATTTATAGCAAATCATAGTATTTGTGCTAAAACATAGTATACTGCCACATTATAGTATTTGTGTAAAACCAGAATGTCTGCAAAATCATCATATATCTGTGATGTTATAGTATTACTACTAATGCATAGTATTTCTGCAAAATCATAGTATTTTTGTAGAAACCTTGTACTTCTGGTAAATCATAGTATTTCTACTAAATAATAGTATTTCTGCCAAATCATAGTATTTGTGCCAAAACATTGTATTTGTACAAAGTCATAATATTTCTTCTAAATCATAGTATTTCAATCAAATCTCAGGAGTTGTGCTAAAACGCAGTATTATTGCCAAATCATAGTATTTGTACTCAAACATATCAGTTCAACTTATTTAACTCTTCTCAACAGCCTAACACCTCTTCTTCACCCCGTTTCAGCAGAATTGTGAGTGTTTTCACCCCTTTTCAGCACAAATCCCAGCTTTTTCAGGTGTTTTCAACAGAAATCTCTTTTTTAGCAGACATTCTGCTGATTCACCTGTTTTCAGTGCAACATTCTACTTCTTTACCTCTTTTCAGTAGAAATTCTGCTGATTCACCTATTTTATGCAGAATTTTCAGCCTTTCACCTCTTATCAATACAAATCTCAGTATCTTCTGCTCATTTCAGAGGAAACCTTTTCACCTCTTTTCAGTACAAATTTGAACTTCTGTACCCCTTTGAAACAGAATCTTTGCCTTTTCACCTCTTTTCAGCAAAAGTTTCTGTTTTTTCACTTGTTTTCAGCATAATTTTTCAGTTTCTTTACTGCCATACAATTTTTGCAGCTTTTCATCTTTTTCAGTCATTTTCAGCAGGCAACTTCAGCGTTAAGGCATCCACACAGCATTTTCGCAGGAAATGCAAATTTTTTCTAGTTATTATTATTTCCTATTCCGTACGTTTTTCGCCGACTATCTCCTTCAAAACCGTTCAACTTAGAAAAACCATTCAAACACCGTTAGATTCCTCTTCTTTTGGAATGGTGTGCTTCTATTTTTCTCATTTTTAACATTTATATTTTTAATTTTATTCAACTTTTTTCAACAAAAATTTCCCATGTATTTCAATGGGGAGACCCTTCAAATCCTCATTCAACTTACTCATTTTCAAACTGTATCTACTTCAACATACATTGACATAGAGCCACCATTCAAACTTTAAAACGAAGACAAGACATTCAACTATTCAACTTGTATTTATCTTTTCAATATCTATTATACTTTTTCTTCAGTTCCAGTTTAAGTTTCATGATGTTTTTTCAGCCGTTTCAGAGTTTATAATGGGTGTGTATGGGACGGAATGTTGGGGCTAGAGTGAGACAGCTGAACTGCTAGAGTGAGAGGAGCAAAAAAATTAATCTGAAAATCTTTTTTAAAACTGCTGCTGTGTCCACGGTGTTTGGTCTACAGGTATGATTTTACCCTCAAAACGTAGCCATCGCTGTCCTCTTTCATCCAATGTGTTTACTATTGTACTAGGTGTTATGGTTCTTTCATAAATGTCACAAATGCACAGCCTCCTCCCTCCAACTCCTCCATAGACTCTAATGTTAAAATGGCTCAGAAGGTTCGTTTGAAAACCAGAAGTACAGGCTGTCTTTACACTGTCACCACGTCCATATAATAAACTCCACAAGCATGAAAACTGAGAATTAGGTAGACTGGACATTGCTGTCGCTCACGGTGAAAGAATTTTGTCAATAGGACCTGTACTTTTCATTTGGGAGCAATTTGTTTCGACCTGACTTTTCTGTTCATTTTAAGCAGCAAAAGTGAGGTGCATGTCTGTGCGCGTGTGTATGGAGCCAGTGGGTGCAGTCACTATAGCAACCAGGCTCACACCTGCCTGCCTGCCTAACGAGCTCTGTCTCTCACTCTGCCAATATTCATCTTAAACACTTCTCTTTCAACTGCTGCTGTGTCCACAGTGTTTGCTCTACAGCCATCATTTTACCCTCAAAACGAAGCCATCGTTTTTCTCTTTCCAACAGCATGTCTTTCAAAGCTCAGAGATGTAAACCTTTAAAAGTGTGTGGATCCAAGTGGAGGGATTACACTTTAGTCATTCAGTGATTCAAAGAATATGAACTTTTAATATTCATTCAGATGTTTTCTGACTCTAAATTTTCTGTTCTCATTTCTTAGGTTTTCCAAATTTTAATTTAAAAACTTTTCAGCTATTTTCCAACTTCTTTTGTGTGAACATCAGCTTTCAAAAGTTCTGCACTTTTGTTTTCAGGTTAAAACTCTGTATTTTCCAGCTCATTCAACATTTTTATTTTTCACTTAAAATTCAGCAATTAATTCATTTCAGTGCATACATTCAGATTCAAGCATTCACACTGCAGTTTCTTCAGAAAATGCACTTTCTAGTTATTATTTCCTATTCCGTACGTTTTTCGCCGACTATCTCCTTCAAAACCGTTCAAATTAGAAAAACCATTCAAACACCGTTAGATTCCTCTTCTTTTGGAATGGTGTGCTTCTATTTTTCTCATTTTTAACATTTATATTTTTAATTTTATTCAACTTTTTTCAACAAAAATTTCCCATGTATTTCAATGGGGAGACCCTTCAAATCCTCATTCAACTTACTCATTTTCAAACTGTATCTACTTCAACATACGTTGACATAGAGCCACCATTCAAACTTTAAAACGAAGACAAGACATTCAACTATTCAACTTGTATTTATCTTTTCAATATCTGTTATACTTTTTCTTCAGTTCCAGTTTAAGTTTCATGATGTTTTTTCAGCCGTTTCAGAGTTTATAATGGGTGTGTATGGGACGGAATGTTGGGGCTAGAGTGAGACTGCTCAACTGCTAGAGTGAGAGGAGCGAAAAAATTAATCTTAAAATCTTTTTTAAAACTGCTGCTGTGTCCGCAGCATTTGCTCTACAGGTCTGATTTTACCCTCAAAACGTAGCCATCGCTGTCCTCTTTCATCCAATGTGTTTACTATTGTACTAGGTGTTATGGTTCTTTCATAAATGTCACCAATGCACAGCCTCCTCCCTCCAACTCCTCCATAGACTCTAATGTTAAAATGGCTCAGAAGGTTCGTTTGAAAATCAGAAGAGCAGGCTGTCTTTACACTGTCACCACGTCCATATAATAAACTCCACAGGCATGAAAACTGAGAATTCAGTACACTAGACATTGCTGGCGCTCACGGTGAAAGAATTTTGTCAATACAACATGTGCTCTTCATTTGGGAACGATTTGTTTCTGGCTGACTTTTCTGTTCATTTTAAGCAACAAAAGTGAGGTGCATGTCTGTGTGTATGGAGCAATTGGGTGCCGTCACTATAGCAACCAGGCTCACACCTGCCTGCTTAATGAGCTCTGTCTCACTCTGCCAAGGTTAAATGTAAAAATGTCTGTTGATTCATATTAAAAATTTCTGTTACAACTAAGCGGTTGGAGTTAGATTAAGTCAACAGGTACAACAAGTCAGATTTGACAGGGTTTTGCCATAGATTAACAGTATGTCAGTAGTTAGTATAAGCCGACTGAATAGAGCATTCTCCTTGGCCTTTTAAATTCAAGCTTATTGTGTATTGGTGGACTGCACACAGGTTTTTCAGATCTGGGCAGTTATAGTCAGTTGATGAAATAAATAATAATAAATAATCCTTTCTGAGTGGATAATTAAAGCTCACAGCATCTACCTGTCTGTAGTGGATTTTCCCACATTTTAAATAATCTAATCTCATTTAATGTCTCTGTTTTTAGTCTGTATAGTTTTACTCCTTACGAATACACTCAAAGTAGTCTTAAAATAAAACCCACAAAACAATTCAAGATGAAATACTTTTTATTTTCTCGTTTAATGCCAGTTGCCCTCTTTCTCTGTATGTCACTCATTCGCTAATACTCAGGCAAAAAGTACCAATTTGTATGCTGATGAGTCTTGTGTATTTTTTTCCCTTATAGTCGTGTCCAAATTCATGGGCTGCATCCTCCTGAGGACCCGGCCTTCGCGGTTTACGTGGGCCGGGTCCTCAGACGGTCGGGTAGGCTGGAAGTAAACGGCAGTGAAATTGGACAGTCTAGCCTTCTGATTAACGTCACCGCTGTCTCGGTGGAGTTTAATAAACTCGGCCGTCTGCTCCTTGCTATGTAAAATATAACGGGACACTTGCGTAAATTCTCGACCGTCTCACACTTCTGTTTGATCAGTTTTCTGTTTGACGTTTAGTCAGCTGTATAAAAACCAAGGAGGAACCCACTCGGAGGATTAATAAAGTTTTATTTTATCGAATCTAATCTAATAACTTTAATCTCAGCCAAGCCGATTTACTCACGAACAAACAAAACACTGAAAAAGCCCAACAATAACATTTTTAGGTTGTCTCAGGTACTTATATACTACGTTTAACCCGAGTAGCGAAAGTCCGCGGTGATCTGAAAATGATGTGCCGGGAGTTGTGCCGTTCTTGGCGGCTTCAGTGACCCTCGAGCTCCCGGCTCGCTATCGAGCTGGTGGGTAGCAGGCGTCTCCGAAAACGTCGAAGCACTTTTCCAAATATGCGATATCTTGATAAACCGAGCAGATATTTGATGTTTACACAGCTACTTTCTCGCCTGAAAATATGTTAAAAGTTTATTTTGTGACCCAGAAAAATTAATAAGAGTAATTTTAAAACGTAGTACCGGCCGCCATTGTTGGAAACTAGAGTTTGGCTGGGCCGCGCTATGAATTCTGGGATATGGTGGGCAAAGAAGGATACATCAGACCCATCCTCAAATTCGGGGAAAATGAGGACCCATTTGTCGGCTGCATTCGGAGCAGCCTATGAATTTGGACAGCCTTCGGCGCGTCGCTGTGACGTAATCGGTCTACAAATGCGGCCTCAGGAGGATGCAGCCCATGAATTTGGACACGACCTATGACAGAGAAATATATATGCTCAATATTGCTGTTCAAACTGATGCTCAAATTTCCAAGCACTACCTGAACGCCTCATCGGACTTTAACCCTTGTGCTCCCCTTCGGGGCAGCCCCAGACCCCGGGGGTCCCAGAGTACCCCACCCTCAGTAGAGACCGGTGAATGAAAATGTAAAAAAAAAAAACCAGAACGATCATTTGGGGTCAAAGAGTGCCCCAGAGCGATTCTAACCCTTCTGCTCCCCTTCGGGGTAGCCCCAGACCCCGGGGGTCCCAGAGTACCCCACCCTCAGTAGAGACAGGTGAATGAAAATGTAAAAAAAAAAAAAACCAGAACGATCATTTGGGGTCGAAGAGTGCCCAAGAGCGATTCTAACCCTTGTGCTCCCTTCGGGGTAGCCCCAGACCCCGGGGGTCCCAGAGTACCCCACCCTCAGTAGAGACAGGTGAATGAAAATGTAAAAAAAAAAAAACCAGAACGATCATTTGGGGTCGAAGAGTGCCCCAGAGCGATTCTAACCCTTGTGCTCCCCTTCGGGGCAGCCCCAGACCCCGGGGGTCCAGAGTACCCCACCCTCAGTAGAGACAGGTGAATGAAAATGTAAAAAAAAAAAAACAGAACGATCATTTGGGGTCGAAGAGTGCCCCAGAGCGATTCTAACACTTGTGCTCCCCTTCGGGGCAGCCCCAGACCCCGGGGTCCCAGAGTACCCCACCCTTAGTAGAGACAGGTGAATGAAAATGTGAAAAAAAAAAAACAGAACGATCATTTGTGGTCGAAGAGTGCCCCAGAGCGATTCTAATGGAACCCATTAGAATCGCTCTGGGGCACTCAGGGGATTGGGAAAGAAAACGTAGCACTTGGGGACCACGCACAGAAGCTGCTGCGGCAGCATGGGGGTCATTGATACCCCAGTACATGAAAATGAAGCATAATCACAATAATGATAATAATAATAATAATAATAATAATAAGAAGAAGAAGAAGAAGAATACAACACACAGACGCTTCTGAGTTTTATTTTATTTTATTTGAAATTACACTCACGATACAACTGAGGCAATCTGGAAGGCAAAATAAAAGTCAACAACGGGGTTGAATCAGCCTTTCAAGACAAACGAATCTCAGTAGATATGTCAAGAACAGGTTTACATGAAAAAAAAAAGGTTTACATGAAAAAATATCAACAAACTGTCCGTGTTTCAGGCGCTCGGTGCTGTACAGCGCCTCCTGTGGACGAACGTCATAGAGCCTGCCCGAAACTAGGAGAAAAATTGAAATGGGAGTGGCAGCCACAGAGGGAAATGATGACCTATCCAGGGCATACCATTTAGGGACATGCGCAATGGGGGGGTGCGTTTTTAAAACGCCCCCCTCCCCCCCGGGGCTTTATTTTTGATTACAATATCAACAAACTGTCCGTGTTTCAGGCGCTCGGTGCTGTACAGCGCCTCCGGTGGCTGTGAATACATGATAAAAATATCACCGTAGGATGCGTGCATTGAAAGAATCAGCCTTTCGTTACAAACGAATCTCAGTAACCTCCTTTGTAACACTCTGTGACCAGTCGCAGCTGGCCGATTTTCACCACATCCTCTCCCACCAGTTTGTCGTAGGCCTCGGTGATGGCGTCGAAGATTTTCCTCGCCGATTTCAGCTCATGCAACAGCTTCTCCGCCACGGTGCCGACCTTGACGTCGTCCGCTTCAATGTTGTGGGCGATCAGGAGACGTTGAATGGAAGGAATGAAACGAGGCGTGAGGAGTCTTTTCCTGATGCTGTAATAATGTTCGGCGTAAAAGTCATCCTCCAAGACTCGCAGACACTCGTGTTGTCTCTGGCTGGGGTGATTGATCTTGCACCCGTTGCACGCGTCGGTGCGGTACTCGTTGATCACTATGTCGAGTAGGTGATACACCGCAGTTTTCACGGTATCGACGAGTAAAGAAGACGCCCAACCGTCAAGCTCGGCGTCTTGCCGCTCGCCCGCCGCTGCATCACACTCCATCACACTCCATCACACTCCGCGTCGGACAGTATCTCCCCCTCTTCCGAGGAACTGTCAGCTGAGCTGTCCGAGGAACGGTCCTCCTCGTCGCGACGCAGGGGTGCAGAGTCCATCTCTTTCTTTTTATCTCCCTCGGTATTGAGCGAGGAAGACGGTTTTGACAAAAAAAAAGTTTCCGAACGAACGAGACAATCGCCTTCTTTTGAAAATATTAGAAAGGGGGGCTTATTTTTTTGTCGTTGTTTATAGCCACTTCATAGAACAGCTACAGCATAGGCAAACATTCAGCGAGTAAGTAAGTAAGTAAGTAAGTAAGTACATAGACTGCATTAGAACTAGAAATCCGAGAAAACAAGTGAAATGAAACTCAGCCTTCGTAGTGTAACAAGGAGAAACGGGGTGGGTTTAGCCAAGCGAACATTGTCAGTGTACAATTTTACTGAGAATATCCAAGGGCTCCACCGAGCCCCATGAGAACATAAGATGTAAAGTACGCTCCTGCGCCAAATAATCCCAGGGAAGCGAGGCCGAAGAATTTACACCGCTCCTTCAATTCGATCCTCTCCTCTTCTTCCCTTTTTCTTTGCTCTTCCTCCTTTCTCCTCTTCAGCCTTTCTCTTTCGAGTTTCTTCTGGGCCGCCTTATACATCTCGTTGGTGTAGTGGTTTCCTCCATTGAAATCCACAATCATTTCATCTATTTCATCCAGAAGACAGCCCCGGAGTGTCGATCGCAGCGATTTTTCTTATGTCTTCGCCCTCTGCCTCTTTTCTGAGACAGCCGTCGGTGACAGACTCGGGCGAAACATCCTCTTTGAAAGCGTACGCATCCCCCAGGATGGTGTTTCCGGACGCACTCTTTCTCGAGCCTGTTTTACCGACCAGAAGGAGTCTCAGTTCTTCACGGGTCGCAGAGCCTGCGGGGTTGGGGAAACGATGGTTACATTTGAATCATTCTAGAAAAAAACAAAACAAAACATGAAACACTACGTTACACTAGGGTATTCTTTTGTTATCTTTGTATCGATGTTGACAGCAAGCAGTTTGTCTACATAAAGCGAGTACCACAAGCAGCACACAACCCTGGGATTGCACTTTACCTTTGTATCGATGATGACAGCGAGCAGTTTGCCCACGTAACGCGAGTAGCACAAGCAGCACACGTCCCTGAATCCGGCCTTTGGTCGCCAACATTTTCAGTAAGCTAAGAAAGGAGAAAGGAAAAAGAGGTGAAATTAAGGCACATTCAGGGAAAGTCTTTCAGATCAGATTACCAAGTTAGACCACACTGAAAATAAGCGTTGAATAAACCATGACCCCAAACTGGTCGGTTGTCCCACGTGTTTCCCCGTAGCTGCTCCGGGCGCACACACAATGAGCCCTGGTTTCGCGACGCGGGCGTAGCAACAACCTCCTTCTCCTCCTCACTGCCTCGTTTGTGTGTGTGTGTGTGTGTGTGTGTGTGTGTGTGTGTAGGAGGTTCTGGGTTCCTCAAAGACGGTGGTGTTCGCGAAACCCACCCTCCCCAAAGCTAAGGGCTCGCCAGCTAGGCCCGTGAGAGCGAGGGTCCGAGGTCCAAACGGAAGGCTGTGTTCGCGTAACCCGCCCTCTGTAGACCTAAGCGTACGCTACCGAGGCACTTGAGAACGATGTAGAGGGAGCAAGGATGAGGAGGAGGCAAGGAGTGTCTGAAGTCCAAACGGAGGGTGGTGTTCGCGTAGTAGGCAGGCCACAGAGCTGCTCATTCACTAGCGAGGCGCTTGAGAAAGATGTAGAGGGAGCAAGGATGAGGAGGAGGCAAGGAGTGTCTGAAGTCCAAACGGAGGGCGGTGTTCGCGTAGTAGGCAGGCCACAGAGCTGCTCTTTCACTAGCGAGGCGCTTGAGAAAGATGTGGAGGGAGTAAGGAGTACGAGGAGCAACGGAGAGCCCGAGGTCCTCACCATAGGGGGTGTTCGCGTAATAGGAAGGCCAAACAGCTTCTCTTTCACTAGCGAGGCGCTTGAGAACGATGTAGAGGGAGCAAGGAGGACGAGGAGCAACGGAGAGCCCGAGGTCCAACTGGAGGGCGGTGTTCGCGTAATAGGAAGGCCAAACAGCTTCTCTTTCACTAGCGAGGCGCTTGAGAACGAAGGAGAAGGAGCAAGGAGGACGAGGAGCAACGGAGAGCCCGAGGTCCTCACTCAGGCCCATTTACGCGTAACCCAAGGCCCATCCGGCAAAGCGCTCACCTGCGAGGAGCAGGAGAATGCAGCAGAAGGAGGTCGCAGGACTAGGAGGCAAAGAGAGTCCGAGGTCCTCACTTAGGCCGGTATACGCGAACACTGCCGAGAAGGAGACGACGATGATGATGATGATGATGATGATGATGACGATCTAAAGTTGAGAGTTGTTTCCTCCGGCGGTTCGGGGTCCCTCCGGACCCCAGTGTTTGCCATCGTAACTTACGAATGGCGGTTCGGGGTCCCTCCAGACCCCAGTGTTTGCCATCGTAACTCACGAATGTGTATTGGGGTTGCGAAATACCCCATCGTGGGTACGCTTTGACCCCATAGTAATCGTGGAGTAGAGAACATCCCTGCTCCTCTCGAAGGCCGGTTTACGCGTAACCCGAGGCCCATCACGCTAAGCGCTCGCCTGTGAGGACCAGGAGAACGGAACAGAAGGAGGTCGCAGGACTAGGAGGCAAAGAGAGCACTGCCGAGAAGGAGACCACGATGATGATGATGATGATGATGTGAAGTTGAGAGTTGTTTCCTCCGGCGGTTCGGGGTCCCTCTGGACCCCAGTGTCTGCCATCGTAACTTACGAATGTGTATTGGGGTTGCGAAATACCCCATCGTGGGTACGCTTTGACCCCATAGTAATCGTGGAGTAGAGAACATCCCTGCTCCTCTCGAAGGCCAGTTTACGCGTAACCCGAGGCCCATCCGGCTAAGCGCTCACCTGTGAGGAGCAGGAGAACGGAACAGAAGGAGGAAGGAGGACTTGGAGGCAGGGAGAGTTCGAGGTCCTCACTTAGGCGCGTTTACGCGAACACTGCCGAGAAGGAGACGACGATGATGATGATGGTGTGAAGTTGAGAGTTGTTTCCTCCGGCGGTTTGGGGTCCTTCCGGACCCCAGTGTTTGCCATCGTAACTTACGAATGGCGGTTCGGGTCCCTCCAGACCCCAGTGTTTGCAATCGTAACTTACGAATGTGTATTGGGGTTGCAAAATACCCCATCGTGGGTACGCTTTGACCCCATAGTAATCGTGGAGTAGAGAACATCCCTGCTCCTCTCGAAGGCCGGTTTACGTGTAACCCGAGGCCCATCCGGCTAAACGCTCCTTTGTGACGAGCAGGAGAACGGAGCAGAAGGAGGAAGGAGGACGCTGAGGCAGGGAGAGTCTGAGGTCCTCACTTAGGCCCGTTTACGCGAACACTGCCGAGAAGGAGACGACGATGATGATGATGATGATGATGATGATAATGATGATGTAAAGTTGAGAGTTGTTTCCTCCGGCGGTTCGGGGTCCCTCCGGACCCCAGTGTTTGCCATCGTAACTTACGAATGGCGGTTCGGGGTCCCTCCAGACCCCAGTGTTTGCCATCGTAACTCACGAATGTGTATTGGGGTTGCGAAATACCCCATCGTGGGTACGCTTTGACCCCATGGTAATCGTGGAGTAGAGAACATCCCTGCTCCTCTCGAAGGCCGGTTTACGCGTAACCCGAGGCCCATCACGCTAAGCGCTCGCCTGTGAGGAGCAGGAGAACGGAACAGAAGGAGGAATGAGGACTTGGAGGCAGGGAGAGTCCGAGGTCCTCACTTAGGCCAGTTTACGCGACCACTGCCGAGAAGGAGACGACGATAATGACGATGATGATGATGATGATGATGATGTGAAGTTGAGAGTTGTTTCCCACGGCGGTTCGGGTCCCTCCGGACGCCAGTGTTTGCCATCGTAACTTACGAATGGCGGTTCGGGGTCCCTCCAGACCCCAGTGTTTGCAATCGTAACTTACGAATGTGTATTGGGGTTGCAAATACCCCATCGTGGGTACGCTTTGACCCCATAGTAATCGTGGAGTAGAGGACATCCCTGCTCCTCTCGAAGGCCGGTTTACGCGTAACCCGAGGCCCATCACGCTAAGCGCTCGCCTGTGAGGAGCAGGAGAACGGAGCAGAAGGAGGAAGGAGGACTTGGAGGCAGGGAGAGTCCGAGGTCCTCACTGAGATCCGTTTACGCGAACACTGTCGAAAACGAGACGATGATGATGATGATGACGATGATGATGATGATGATGATGATGATGTGAAGTTGAGAGTTGTTTCCTCCGGCGGTTCGGGGTCCCTCCAGACCCCAGTGTTTGCTATCGTAACTTACTAATGTGCATTGGGTGTTGCGAAATACCCCATCGCGATTACAAAGGGGTCACAGTGTACCCACGGAGTTCAAAGCACCCCCAGTCCTCGCGAAGGCCGGTTTACGCGTAACCCGGGGCCCACCAGCTAGGCGCTTGCCTGCGAGGAGCAGGAGAACGGAACAGAAGGAGGTAGGAGGACCAGGAGGCAGGGAGAGTTCAAGTTCCCCGCTTAGGCCGGTTTACGCGTAACCCGGGCCCATCCAGCTAAGTGCTTGCCTTCGAGGAGCAGGAGAACAGAGCAGCAGGAGGTAGGAGGATAAGGATACAGGGGGAGTCCGAGGTCCTCATGGAAGCCGGTTTACGCGAACACTGCCTCTGCAAAGCTAAGCGTCGGACAGCGAGGCGCAGGAGAACCAAGGAGAAGGAGAAAGGAGGATGCTGAGGCAGGGGAGTCCGAGGTCCTTGCTTAGGTCGGTTTACGCGAACACAACCGAGAAGGAGAAGATGATGATGATGATGATGATGATGATGATGTGAAGTTGAGAGTTGTTTCCTCCGGCCGTTCGGGGTCCCTCCAGACTGCAGTGTTTGCCATCGTAACTTACGAATGTGCATTGAGGTTGCGAAATACCCCATGGTGGGTACACTTTGACCACTTAGTAATCGCGGAGTAGAAAGCACCCCCGGTCCTCACTTAGGCCCGTTTACGCGAACACTGCCGAGAAGGAGACGATGATGATGATGATGATGTGAAGTTGAGAGTTGTTTCCTCCGGCCGTTCGGGGTCCCTCCAGACCCCAGTGTTTGCCATCGTAACTTACGAATGTGCATTGGGGTTGCGAAATACCCCTTCGCGATTCCTAAAGGGTCACACATTACCCATGGAACACAGAGCGCCTGTTTACGCGTAACTCGGGGCCATCTGGCTAAGCGCTCACCTGCGAGGCGCAGGAGAACGGAGCAAAAGGAGGAAAGAGGACAGGGAGTCAGAGAGAGTCCGAGGTCCTCACTTACAACGGTTTACACGTAACCCGGGGCCCATTCAGCTAAGCGCTCGTCTTTGAGGAGCAGGAGAACAGAGCAGAAGGAGGAAGGAGGACGGGGAGCAAGGAGAGTCCGAGGTCCTCACTTAGGCTGGTTTACGCGAACACTCTCGAGAAGGAGACGATGATGATGATGATGATGTGAAGTTGAGAGATGTTGCCATGGTGTTTTGGGGGTCCGCCAGACCCAAAGGTTTGCCATCGTAACTTACGAATGTGCATTGGGGTTGTGAAATACCCCATCATGGGAACACTTTGACCCCTTAGTAATCGCGGAGTAGAAAGCACCCCCGGTCCTCACTTAAGTCCTTTTACGCGAACACTGCCGAGAAGGAGACGACGATGATGATGATGATGATGATGATGATGTGAAGTTGAGAGTTGTTTCCTCCGGCGGTTCGGGGTCCCTCCAGACCCCAGTGTTTGCCATTGTAACTTACGAATGTGCATTTGGGTTGCAAAATACCCCATCGCGATTCCTAAAGGGTCACACATTACCCACGGAACACAGAGCGCCCGAGGTCCCGACTTAGGCCTGTTTACGTGTAACTCGGGGCCCATCCGGCTAAGCGCTGGCCTGCGAGGTGCAGAAGAACGGAGCAGAAGGAGGAAAAAGGAGAGGGAGGCAGAGAGAGTCCGAGGTCCTCACTTAGGCCGGTTTACGCATAACCGGGGCCCATCCGACAAGGTGCTTGCCTTCGAGGAGCAGCAGAACGGAGCAGAAGGAGGTAGGAGGACTAGCAGGCAGGGAGAGTCCGAGGTCCCCACTTAGGCTGGTTTACGCGAACACTGCCGAGAAGGAGACGATGATGATGATGATGATGATGATGATGATGATGATGAAGATGATGATATGAAGTTGAGAGTTGTTGCCGTGGCGCTTGGGGGTCCCTCCAGACCCCAGTGTTTCCCATCGTAACTTATGAACGTGCATTGGGGTTGCGAAATACCCCATCGCCATTACTAAGGGGTCACAGAGTACCCACGGAGTAGAGAGCTACCCCAGTCCTCACTTAGGCCGGTTTATGCGTGGAGCAGGAGAATGGAGCAGAAGGAGGAAGGAGGACCAGCAGGCATGGAAAGTCCGAGGTCCTCACTTAGGCCGGTTTACGCGTAACCCGGGGCCCGTAAGGCTAAGCCTACCCTGCGAAGAGCAGGAGAACCGAGGAGCAGGAGGTAGAGGACTGGGATGCCGGAGGCGTCCGAGGTCCTCACTTATGTTGGTTTACGCGAACACTGCCCTCTGCAAAGCTAAGCATCCCACAGCGAGGCGCAGGAGAACCAAGAGGAAGGAGGTAGGAGACTAGGAGGCAGGGAGAGTCCCAGGTCCTCACCTAGGGCGGTTTACGCGACCACTGCCAAGAAGGAGATGATCATGATGATGATGATGATGATGATGATGGGAAATTGAGAGTTGTTTCCTCCGGCAGTTCGGGGTCCCTCCAGACCCCAGTGTTTGTCATTGTAACTTACGAATGTGCATTGGGGTTGCGAAATACCCCATCACCATTACTAAGGGGTCACAGAGTACCCACGGAACACAGAGCGCCCGAGGTCCTCACTGAGGCCGGTTTACGCGAACACTCTCGAGAAGGAGACGATGATGATGATGATGAAGATGATGATGTGAAGTTGAGAGTTGTTGCCTTG
>NW_020327937.1:0-57822 GCF_001858045.2 Oreochromis niloticus | reverse complement strand
TGTGTGTGACAGAGAGAGAGAGGGAGGGAGAGAGAGAGAGTGAGAGAGAGAGAGAGAGAAAGCCTTTTTATGGGATGATCTCATTGTAAGATTCAAATTCAATATATTTAGACTGGTTGACTGAATTGGATCTTGTGTGTGTGTGTGTGTGTGTGTGTGTGTGTGTGTGTGTGTGAGATGATCTCATTGTAAGATTTAAATTCAATATATTTAGACTGGTTGACTGAATTGGATTTTGTGTGTGTGTGTGTGTGTGTGTGTGTGTGTGTATGTGTGTGTGTGTGTGTGTGTGTGTGACAGAGAGAGAGAGAGAGAGAGAGGGCGAGAGAGCCTTTTTATGGAAGCATCTTATTGTATGATTTAAATTCAATATATTTAAACTGGTTGACTGAATTTGGTCCTGTGTGTGTCTCTCTGTGCATGTGTGTTTCCATATGTGTACATATTTCTGATTGTGTGACTGTTATACTTTTTTTGCTGATTTTTTTCATTTAACAATTATATTTGAGGGACCCTTAGCATGTTCAGGATTTTTTCAGCTGTCCATTTTGCTTTTCCAATTTTTCTATTTAACTTATTACTATTGTGCTAAGTCATAGCATTTCTGCTGCTTTTCAGTATTTGTGCTAAATACAGCATTTCTGCTAAATCATACTATTTCTGCTATTTTATAAGATTTGTGCTAAATACAGCATTTGTGCTAAATCATACTATTTCTGCTATTTTATAGGATTTGAGGTAAATATATATTTCTGTGTAATTATAGTATTTCTACCAAATCATAGTATTACTGCTAAAACTAAAGTATTTCTGCCGAATCTTGATAGTTCTGCTATGTTATTGTACTTGTAATTAATTATAGTATTTGTGCCCTAGCATAGTATTTCTGCCAATCTTAGTATTATTGGTAAATCATAGTTTTTGAGCAAAATCATATTATTTGAGCATATTCATTCTATTTGTGCCATAGAATAGTATATTTGCTGAATCGAAGCATTTCTGCTATGTTGTAGTATTTGTCCTAAATCACAGTATTTCTGCAGTGTTTAGGTATTTTAGTTTAAATAAGTATCTCTGTAATCTTGTACCATATTTGCTAAATTTCTGTATTTCTGAGAAGTTATCATGTTTCTGCTAAGTTACAATATTTCTGCTAAGTTCTGCTAGGTTATTTTATTTCTGCCGAGTATTATGTTTTCTTTACATTATTGCAGTTCTGCTAAGTTTTTACATTTTTGCTAAGTTCTGCTATGCTTCTCCAATATATTACAATTTTTTGCTACTTTTCAGCTTTTTCAGCTATTTTTAGCAGACAGCTTCAGCGTTACAGCATCCACACTGCATTTTCGCAGGAAATGCAAATTTTTCTAGTTATTCTTCAAGTTGCTTCCGTACGTTTTTCGTCCGTTAACTACTTCCACAATTTTCAGCCGATTTTCCCCGTTCAAATTTTAAACTATTCTGCTATTTCTGCTAATTTCTGCAATGATTTTTGCTATTTTTTGCTATTATACTTTTTAAAATATTAAGCTTTTATGCAATTTTTTGTCCCATTGAAATGAATGGAAAACTTCCAAATTCTGCTAAAACTTGCTTGTTTTGAAACTTAACTACTTCCTCATACCTTCACCTAGAACAACCATTCAAACTTTAAAATGTTCACAAATTTTTCTGCTATTCTTGTCTGATTCAGCTTTTCATATCTTTTAACATTTTTTCTTATCCTCTTCAAGTTTTGAGTTTCATTTTTGTGATTTTTCACAAATACATGCGTTGTTATGGTTGCTATGCAGTTGGTTCTAAGTGAGCCACTGTACCTTTGCAATTTTCTCTTCATGTCCGAACAACTTCTTGCTACTCGCTCAATTTCCACTCAACCCACACAAATTATACATCAAAACGTAGGTATTTTTGCTGGCTTTCAGAAAATGTCACTATCATTGTTGTGGGTTTTATAGAATTTTGGCAAATCTCCTCAGACCAACACAAAGTCTGAAAACTTCCCATAGAAAGTCAATGGAGAGTTCGTTCAAAGTCACCGCTGGATTTCTCTAATGAGAGGCATATTCGAATCGTCATATCTCCTTAACGAAGCGAAGTTAAGACATGAGGCTTGTCCCGGTATATCTTCAGACACTCCTGACGCTCACAATTCAAGAATTTTTTTCTCACCTATTACCATTTGGCCATGAATTGGGTTTGTTTGAGGGTAGGAAATTTGTCCCTCGCTCAGATTTCTTCAGATTTCAAACTCTGGAAATGAGGCACTTTTTTCTCTCGTCATATCTTTTTGATGGATTTCAACAGAGACCTGAAACTTTCCATGACTGTTCACCAAAGCCTGCTGTTTCTTACGGTGAAAGAATGATTTTGATGCTCCATATAGATTTAGAGTTACAAAACGTTGTTTGAGGGCAAGTCAAGGCAGTTTTGGTTTGCCTCTACTCAGTTACAGTGTATTACAAGTCATATATCTTCAATAATTTATATTTTATCTCTGAATTATGAAGACCTGCAGATTTCCCCATCTCTTCTGAACAAAACGGTGTCAGAATGACCGTTCTAGCTCCTACGGTTAGGAAATTATGGCCATTTGTTCGAGGGGAATCCTGAATGGGAGAAATACACTGAAGAAAACCCATAGCTCTCTTTGTGTCTGTGTGTGTAAGTGCTGATTACAGCAGGTGCAGCCAATTTAGCTGACCTAGATATACCAAGCCCAGACTCTTAACAGCCACTGTACACTTTGCTCTCTGTGTATGTGTGTGTGAGTATCAATATTTCTCCCATGTTAAAGTATTACTCCTCCATAATAGTATTTGTGCTAAATCAAAGTACTTCTACTACATCTTAGTACTTCTGCTCAATCATAGTATTTCTGCTAAATTATGATTTAGCAAATCATGGTGTTTGTGCCAAATCATGGTTTTGGGGCAAAACCATAATATTTATTTTATGTTAAAGTATTACTACTAAGTGGAAGAATGTCTGTTATGTTATAGTATATTTGCTGAATATAGTATATCTGCCAAATCATAGTATTTACCCCAAATCATAGTATTTATGCAAAATTGCAGTATTTCTGCTAAAAAGCAGAAATAGTACCTTTTAGCAGAAATTTCTGTCAAAAGATATTATTTATGTTAAAACATAGTATTTCTCCTAAATCATAGTATTTATGCCAAATCAAAGTATTTGTACTAACTCATAGTACTTCTGCCAAATCATAGTATTTCTGCCATATCACCGTATTTGTGCCAAATCATGGTATTTTTTTGCCAAATCATAGTATTTGTGCCAAATCGTAGTATTTGTGCCCAATCATAGTATTTCTGCCCTATCATTGTATTTGTGCCAAATCATGGTATTTGTGCCAAATCATTGTATTTTTTTGACAAATCGTGGTATTTGTGCCAAATCATGTTATTTGTGCCCAATTAAAATTTCTGTTATGTTATAGTATTACTACTAAGTCGTAGAATTTCTGTTATGTTATAGTATATCTGCTGATTGTAGTATATGTGCCAAATCATAGTATTTATAGCAAGTCATAGTATTTGAGCCTAAACATAGTATTTCTGCCAAATTGTAGTATTTGTCCAAAAACATAGAATGTCTGCAAAATCATAGTATATCTGTTATGTTATAGTATTACTACTAAGGCATAGCATTTCTACCAAATCATAGTATTCCTTCAAAATCATAGTATTACTGCAATTTCATAGTATTTGAGCGAAATCATAGTATTTGTGAAAAAACATACTATGTCTGCAACATCACAGTATATCTGTTATGTTATAGTATTACTACTAAGTCACAGTATTTCTGCCAATTCGTAGTATTTGTACTAAATCATACTACTCGTGCCAAATCATAGTATTCAAATCAAAATATAGTATTTGTACCAAAGCATTGTATTTGTATGAAGTACAGTATTTCTGCCAAATCATAGAATTACTGCAATTTCATAGTATTTTGAGGAATCCCTTTTGTTATAGTATTACTTCTAAGTCATAGTATTTCTGCTTTGTCATAGTATTTGTACTGAAACATAGTATTTCTGCCAAATCATAGTATTACTGCTATTTCATAGTATTTGAGTGAAATTACAGTGTTTCTGCAAAAACATTGTATTTCTGCTAAATCATAGTATTTCTCTCATCTTACAGTACTCAATCATAGTATTTCTGCCAAAGTTTAGTATTTCTGCCAAATCATATTATCTCTGCTAAATCATAGTGTCTCCCAAATCATAGTATTTGTGCCACATTATGGGATTTTGCCAAAACATGGTATTTTTTTGCCAAATCATAGTATTTGTGCCAAATCGTAGAATTTTTACCCAATCATAGTATTTCTGCCCTATCATTGTATTTGTGCCAAATCATGGTATTTGTGCCAAATCATGGTATTTTTTTGACAAATCGTGGTATTTGTGCCAAATCATGTTATTTGTGCCCAATTAAAATTTCTGTTATGTTATAGTATTACTACTAAGTCATAGAATTTCTGTTATGTTATAGTATATCTGCTGATTATAGTATATGTGCCAAATCATAGTATTTATAGCAAGTCATAGTATTTGAGCCTAAACATAGTATTTCTGCCAAATTGTAGTATTTGTCCAAAAACATAGAATGTCTGCAAAATCATAGTATATCTGTTATGTTATAGTATTACTACTAAGTCGTAGACTCTCTATTTTGTTAAATTATATCTGCTGAATACAGTATATGTGCCAAATCATAGTATTTATAGCAAACCATAGTATTTGTGCTAAAACATAGTATTTCTGCCAAATTGTAGTATTCCTTTAAAATCATAATATTACTGCAGTTTCATAGTATTTGAGCAAAATCGTAGTATTTGTGCAAAAACATACTATGTCTGCAAAATCACAGTGTATCTGCTATGTTATAGTATTACTACTAAGGCATAGTATTTCTACCAAATCATAGTATTCCTTCAAAATCATAGTATTACTGCAATTTCATAGTATTTGAGCGAAATCGTAGTATTTGTACTAAATAATGGTACTTGTGTCAAATCATAGTATTTTTTGCAAATCATATTATTTGAACCAAAACATTGTATCCGTACGAAGTCATAGTATTTCTTCTAAATCATAGTATTTCACCCAAATCTCAGTAGTTGTGCTAAAACCCAGTATTATTGCCAAATTGTAATATTTGTACTGAAACATAGTATTTCTGCCAATACGAGTATTTGTACTAAATCATAGTACTTGTGCCAAATCATAGTATTTCTGCCATATTGTGCTAGTTGTGCAAAAACATATACTATGATTTTGCAGAGAGTCTATCTATTATGTTATAGTATTACTACTAAGTCGTAGACTTTCTGTTTTGTTATAGTATATCTGCTGAATATAGTATATGTGCCAAATCATAGTATTTGTGCTGAAACATAGTATACTGCCACATTATAGTATTTGTGTAAAACCAGAATGTCTGCAAAATCATCATATATCTGTGATGTTATAGTATTACTACTAAGGCATAGTATTTCTGCAAAATCATAGTATTTTTGCAGAAACATAGTACTTCTGGTAAATCATAGTATTTCTACTAAATAATAGTATTTCTGCCAGATCATATTATTTGTTTCAAATCATAGCATTCGAACCAAATCATAGTATTTGTGCCAAAATATTGTATTTGTACAAAGTCATAATATTTCTTCTAAATCATAGCATTTCAATCAAATCTCAGGAGTTGTGCTAAAACGCAGTATTATTGCCAAATCATTGTATTTGTACCCAAACATATCAGTTCAACTTATTTAACTCTTCTCAACAGCCCAACACCTCTTCTTCACCCCGTTTCAGCAGAATTGTGTTTTCACCCCTTTTCAGCACAAATCCCAGCTTTTTCAGGTGTTTTCAACAGAAATCTCTTTTTTAGCAGACATTCTGCTGATTCACCTGTTTTCAGTGCAACGTTCTACTTCTTTACCTCTTTTCAGTAGAAATTCTGCTGATTCACCTATTTTAAGCAGAATTTTCAGCCTTTCACCTCTTATCAATACAAATCTCAGTATCTTCTGCTCATTTCAGAGGAAACCTTTTCACCTCTCCTCTTTTCAGTACAAATTTGAACTTCTGTACCCCTTTGAAGCAGAATCTTTGCCTTTTCACCTCTTTTCAGCAAAAGTTTCTGTTTTTTCACTTGTTTTCAGCATAATTTTTCAGTTTCTTTAGTGCCATACAATTTTTGCAGCACACAGCTTCAGCGTTCCGGCATCCACACAGCATTTTCGCAGGAAATGCAAATTTTTCTAGTTATTCTTCAAGTTGCTTCCGTACGTTTTTCGTCCGTTAACTACTTCCACAATTTTCAGCCGATTTTCACCGTTCAAATTTTAAACTATTCTGCTATTTTTGCTAATTCCTGCTATGACTTTTGCTATTTTCTGCTCTTATACTTTTTAAAATATTAAGCTTTTTTCCTTTAATTTGTCCCATTGAAATGAATGGGAAACTTCTGCAATTCTGCTAAAACTTACTCTTTTTTGAAACTTAACTACTTTCTCATACTTTCGCCTAGAACAACCATTCAAATTTTAAAATGTTCACAAATTATTGGGCTATTCATGAATGATTCAGCTTTTTCATATCTGTTACCGTTTTCATCTTATCCCTCTTTAAGTTTTGAGTTTCATCTTTGTGATTTTTCACAAAATACATGCGTTGTTATGGTTGCTATGCAGTTGGTTCTAAGTGAGCCACTGTACCTTTGGCAATTTTCTCTTCATGTCCGAACAACTTCTTGCTACTCACTCAATTTTCACTCAACCCACACAAATTATACATCAAAACGTAGGTATTTTTGCTGGCTTTCAGAAAATGTCACCATCATTGTTGTGAGATTTATAGAATTTTGGCAAATCTCCTCAGACCAACACAAAGTCAGAAAACTCTCCATAGAAAGTCAATGGAGAGTTTGTTCAAAATCATCGCTTGATTTCTGTAATGAGAGGCATATTCGAATCGTCATATCTCCTTAACGAAGCGAAGTTACGACATGAGGCTTGTCCCCGTATATCTTCAGACACTCCTGACGCTCACAATTCAAGAATTATTTTCTCACCTATTACCGTTCTGAAATGAGTTAGACTTGTTTGAGGGTAGGAAATTCGTCCTTCGCTCAGATTTCTTCAGCTTTCAAACTCTGGAAATGAACCACTTTTTTCTCTCGTCATATCTTTTTAATGGATTTCCACAGAGACCTGAAAATTTCCATGATTGTTCACCAAAGCCTGCTGTCTCTTACGGTGAAAGAATGATATTGATACTCCAAATAGATTTAGAGTTAGAAAGCGTTGTTTGAGGGCAAGTCAAGGCAGTTTTTGCTTTGCTCTACTCAGTTATGGTGCATTAGAAGTCAAATATCTTTAATAATTCATATTTTAATGATAATGTGTCAACACTTTAAGATTCCCCCATCTCTTCTGAACAAAACGGTGTAAGAATGACCGTTCTAGCCCCTACGGTTAGGAAATTATGGTCATTTGTTTGAGGGGAGTCGTCATTATGAGAAATAGACTGCAAAAGTCCTGTGTCTCTCTGTGCTGCGTGCACCTGTTTTGGCGGGAAAAAGTGCACAGGCTCTCTGATTGGTGGATTCAAATTCAGCAGCTCCCAGGCTGCTTGACTGAGCTAGAAACTTACTTCTCTCTCCCTGTGTGTGGGTGTGTGTTTGTGTGTGTGTGTGTGTGTGTGTGTCTGTGTGTGTTTGTGTGTGTGTGTGTGTGACAGAGAGAGAGAGGGAGAGAGAGAGAGAGAGAGAGAGAGAGAAAGCCTTTTTATGGGATGATCTCATTGTAAGATTCAAATTCAATATATTTAGACTGGTTGACTGAATTGGATCTTGTGTGTGTGTGTGTGTGTGTGTGAGAGAGAGAGAGAAAGCCTTTTTATGGGATGATCTCATTGTAAGATTCAAATTCAATATATTTAGACTGGTTGACTGAATTGGATCTTGTGTGTGTGTGTGTGTGTGTGTGTGTGTGTGTGTGTGTGTGACAGAGAGAGAGAGAGAGAAAGCCTTTTTATGGGATGATCTCATTGTAAGATTTAAATTCAATATATTTAGACTGGTTGACTGAATTGGATCTTGTGCGTGTGTGTGTGTGTGTGTGTGTGTGTGTGTGTGTGTGACAGAGAGAGAGAGGGAGGGAGAGAGAGAGAGTGAGAGAGAGAGAGAGAGAAAGCCTTTTTATGGGATGATCTCATTGTAAGATTCAAATTCAATATATTTAGACTGGTTGACTGAATTGGATCTTGTGTGTGTGTGTGTGTGTGTGTGTGTGTGTGTGTGTGTGAGATGATCTCATTGTAAGATTTAAATTCAATATATTTAGACTGGTTGACTGAATTGGATTTTGTGTGTGTGTGTGTGTGTGTGTGTGTGTGTATGTGTGTGTGTGTGTGTGTGTGTGTGACAGAGAGAGAGAGAGAGAGAGAGAGGGCGAGAGAGCCTTTTTATGGAAGCATCTTATTGTATGATTTAAATTCAATATATTTAAACTGGTTGACTGAATTTGGTCCTGTGTGTGTCTCTCTGTGCATGTGTGTTTCCATATGTGTACATATTTCTGATTGTGTGACTGTTATACTTTTTTTTGCTGATTTTTTTTCATTTAACAATTATATTTGAGGGACCCTTAGCATGTTCAGGATTTTTTCAGCTGTCCATTTTGCTTTTCCAATTTTTCTATTTAACTTATTACTATTGTGCTAAGTCATAGCATTTCTGCTGCTTTTCAGTATTTGTGCTAAATACAGCATTTCTGCTAAATCATACTATTTCTGCTATTTTATAAGATTTGTGCTAAATACAGCATTTGTGCTAAATCATACTATTTCTGCTATTTTATAGGATTTGAGGTAAATATAATATTTCTGTGTAATTATAGTATTTCTACCAAATCATAGTATTACTGCTAAAACTAAAAGTATTTCTGCCGAATCTTGATAGTTCTGCTATGTTATTGTACTTGTAATTAATTATAGTATTTGTGCCCTAGCATAGTATTTCTGCCAAATCTTAGTATTATTGCTAAATCATAGTTTTTGAGCAAAATCATATTATTTGAGCATATTCATTCTATTTGTGCCATAGAATAGTATATTTGCTGAATCGAAGCATTTCTGCTATGTTGTAGTATTTGTCCTAAATCACAGTATTTCTGCAGTGTTTAGGTATTTTAGTTTAAATAAAGTATCTCTGTAATCTTGTACCATATTTGCTAAATTTCTGTATTTCTGAGAAGTTATCATGTTTCTGCTAAGTTACAATATTTCTGCTAAGTTCTGCTAGGTTATTTTATTTCTGCCGAGTATTATGTTTTCTTTACATTATTGCAGTTCTGCTAAGTTTTTACATTTTTGCTAAGTTCTGCTATGCTTCTCCAAATATATTACAATTTTTTGCTACTTTTCAGCTTTTTCAGCTATTTTTAGCAGACAGCTTCAGCGTTACAGCATCCACACTGCATTTTCGCAGGAAATGCAAATTTTTCTAGTTATTCTTCAAGTTGCTTCCGTACGTTTTTCGTCCGTTAACTACTTCCACAATTTTCAGCCGATTTTCCCCGTTCAAATTTTAAACTATTCTGCTATTTCTGCTAATTTCTGCAATGATTTTTGCTATTTTTTGCTATTATACTTTTTAAAATATTAAGCTTTTTATGCAATTTTTTGTCCCATTGAAATGAATGGAAAACTTCCAAAATTCTGCTAAAACTTGCTTGTTTTTGAAACTTAACTACTTCCTCATACCTTCACCTAGAACAACCATTCAAACTTTAAAATGTTCACAAATTTTTCTGCTATTCTTGTCTGATTCAGCTTTTTCATATCTTTTAACATTTTTTTCTTATCCCTCTTCAAGTTTTGAGTTTCATTTTTGTGATTTTTCACAAAATACATGCGTTGTTATGGTTGCTATGCAGTTGGTTCTAAGTGAGCCACTGTACCTTTTGCAATTTTCTCTTCATGTCCGAACAACTTCTTGCTACTCGCTCAATTTCCACTCAACCCACACAAATTATACATCAAAACGTAGGTATTTTTGCTGGCTTTCAGAAAATGTCACTATCATTGTTGTGGGTTTTATAGAATTTTGGCAAATCTCCTCAGACCAACACAAAGTCTGAAAACTTCCCATAGAAAGTCAATGGAGAGTTCGTTCAAAGTCACCGCTGGATTTCTCTAATGAGAGGCATATTCGAATCGTCATATCTCCTTAACGAAGCGAAGTTAAGACATGAGGCTTGTCCCGGTATATCTTCAGACACTCCTGACGCTCACAATTCAAGAATTTTTTTCTCACCTATTACCATTTGGCCATGAATTGGGTTTGTTTGAGGGTAGGAAATTTGTCCCTCGCTCAGATTTCTTCAGATTTCAAACTCTGGAAATGAGGCACTTTTTTCTCTCGTCATATCTTTTTGATGGATTTCAACAGAGACCTGAAACTTTCCATGACTGTTCACCAAAGCCTGCTGTTTCTTACGGTGAAAGAATGATTTTGATGCTCCATATAGATTTAGAGTTACAAAACGTTGTTTGAGGGCAAGTCAAGGCAGTTTTGGTTTGCCTCTACTCAGTTACAGTGTATTACAAGTCATATATCTTCAATAATTTATATTTTATCTCTGAATTATGAAGACCTGCAGATTTCCCCATCTCTTCTGAACAAAACGGTGTCAGAATGACCGTTCTAGCTCCTACGGTTAGGAAATTATGGCCATTTGTTCGAGGGGAATCCTGAATGGGAGAAATACACTGAAGAAAACCCATAGCTCTCTTTGTGTCTGTGTGTGTAAGTGCTGATTACAGCAGGTGCAGCCAATTTAGCTGACCTAGATATACCAAGCCCAGACTCTTAACAGCCACTGTACACTTTGCTCTCTGTGTATGTGTGTGTGAGTATCAATATTTCTCCCATGTTAAAGTATTACTCCTCCATAATAGTATTTGTGCTAAATCAAAGTACTTCTACTACATCTTAGTACTTCTGCTCAATCATAGTATTTCTGCTAAATTATGATTTAGCAAATCATGGTGTTTGTGCCAAATCATGGTTTTGGGGCAAAACCATAATATTTATTTTATGTTAAAGTATTACTACTAAGTGGAAGAATGTCTGTTATGTTATAGTATATTTGCTGAATATAGTATATCTGCCAAATCATAGTATTTACCCCAAATCATAGTATTTATGCAAAATTGCAGTATTTCTGCTAAAAAGCAGAAATAGTACCTTTTAGCAGAAATTTCTGTCAAAAGATATTATTTATGTTAAAACATAGTATTTCTCCTAAATCATAGTATTTATGCCAAATCAAAGTATTTGTACTAACTCATAGTACTTCTGCCAAATCATAGTATTTCTGCCATATCACCGTATTTGTGCCAAATCATGGTATTTTTTTGCCAAATCATAGTATTTGTGCCAAATCGTAGTATTTGTGCCCAATCATAGTATTTCTGCCCTATCATTGTATTTGTGCCAAATCATGGTATTTGTGCCAAATCATTGTATTTTTTTGACAAATCGTGGTATTTGTGCCAAATCATGTTATTTGTGCCCAATTAAAATTTCTGTTATGTTATAGTATTACTACTAAGTCGTAGAATTTCTGTTATGTTATAGTATATCTGCTGATTGTAGTATATGTGCCAAATCATAGTATTTATAGCAAGTCATAGTATTTGAGCCTAAACATAGTATTTCTGCCAAATTGTAGTATTTGTCCAAAAACATAGAATGTCTGCAAAATCATAGTATATCTGTTATGTTATAGTATTACTACTAAGGCATAGCATTTCTACCAAATCATAGTATTCCTTCAAAATCATAGTATTACTGCAATTTCATAGTATTTGAGCGAAATCATAGTATTTGTGAAAAAACATACTATGTCTGCAACATCACAGTATATCTGTTATGTTATAGTATTACTACTAAGTCACAGTATTTCTGCCAATTCGTAGTATTTGTACTAAATCATACTACTCGTGCCAAATCATAGTATTCAAATCAAAATATAGTATTTGTACCAAAGCATTGTATTTGTATGAAGTACAGTATTTCTGCCAAATCATAGAATTACTGCAATTTCATAGTATTTTGAGGAATCCCTTTTGTTATAGTATTACTTCTAAGTCATAGTATTTCTGCTTTGTCATAGTATTTGTACTGAAACATAGTATTTCTGCCAAATCATAGTATTACTGCTATTTCATAGTATTTGAGTGAAATTACAGTGTTTCTGCAAAAACATTGTATTTCTGCTAAATCATAGTATTTCTCTCATCTTACAGTACTCAATCATAGTATTTCTGCCAAAGTTTAGTATTTCTGCCAAATCATATTATCTCTGCTAAATCATAGTGTCTCCCAAATCATAGTATTTGTGCCACATTATGGGATTTTGCCAAAACATGGTATTTTTTTGCCAAATCATAGTATTTGTGCCAAATCGTAGAATTTTTACCCAATCATAGTATTTCTGCCCTATCATTGTATTTGTGCCAAATCATGGTATTTGTGCCAAATCATGGTATTTTTTTGACAAATCGTGGTATTTGTGCCAAATCATGTTATTTGTGCCCAATTAAAATTTCTGTTATGTTATAGTATTACTACTAAGTCATAGAATTTCTGTTATGTTATAGTATATCTGCTGATTATAGTATATGTGCCAAATCATAGTATTTATAGCAAGTCATAGTATTTGAGCCTAAACATAGTATTTCTGCCAAATTGTAGTATTTGTCCAAAAACATAGAATGTCTGCAAAATCATAGTATATCTGTTATGTTATAGTATTACTACTAAGGCATAGCATTTCTACCAAATCATAGTATTCCTTCAAAATCATAGTATTACTGCAATTTCATAGTATTTGAGCGAAATCATAGTATTTGTGAAAAAACATACTATGTCTGCAACATCACAGTATATCTGTTATGTTATAGTATTACTACTAAGTCACAGTATTTCTGCCAATTCGTAGTATTTGTACTAAATCATACTACTCGTGCCAAATCATAGTATTCAAATCAAAATATAGTATTTGTACCATAGCATTGTATTTGTATGAAGTACAGTATTTCTGCCAAATCATAGAATTACTGCAATTTCATAGTATTTGAGGAATCCCTTTTGTTATAGTATTACTTCTAAGTCATAGTATTTCTGCTTTGTCATAGTATTTGTACTGAAACATAGTATTTCTGCCAAATCATAGTATTACTGCTATTTCATAGTATTTGAGTGAAATTACAGTGTTTCTGCAAAAACATTGTATTTCTGCTAAATCATAGTATTTCTCTCATCTTACAGTACTCAATCATAGTATTTCTGCCAAAGTTTAATATTTCTGCCAAATCATATTATCTCTGCTAAATCATAGTGTCTGCCAAATCATAGTATTTGTGCCAAATTATGGGATTTTGCCAAAACATGGTACTTGTGCCAAATTATAGTATTTGTGCCCAATTAATATTTCTGTTATGTTATAGTATTACTACTAAGTCGTAGAATTTCTGTTATGTTCTGCCAAATCATAGTATTACGGCTATTTCAAAGTATTTGAGTGAAATTACAGTGTTTCTGCAAAAACATTGTATTTCTGCTAAATCATAGTATTTCTGTTATCTTAAAGTACTTGCACTCACTTATAGTATTTGTGCCAAAGTTTAGTATTTCTGCCAAATCATATTATCTCTGCTAAATCATAGTGTCTGCCAAATCATAATATTTGTGCCTAAGCACAGCATTTGTACCAAAACATAGTATTGCTGCTATATCACAGTATTTGAGCCAAATCATAGTATATGTCCTAAAACATAGTATTACTGCCAAATCATAGTATTTGTCCTAAAGCATAGTATTTCAACAAAATCACAGTATTTCTGCTATGTTATAGTATTTGTGCTTGTAGAAAAACCTGTGTTATTGTGAGCTACATTACCCAGCAGCCTCTGAGCAGTGAGGGAATTCATGGGACTTCTGAGCTAGATGGTCTTCCTTCGTTCCTGGGCTAACGATTAAGGAGAGAGCTGCTGGGAAGGGGAGCAAATAGCCCATCCTGTATTTGTTGGGGATGGTGTGTGTCACATAAATGTGAGTTAATGTTCCATGCTTAAGATGTTTACCCTGCTACTTGTGTGTATTGGTTTTAGTTACCTTTAGCGTATGTGCCAGTTAGCGATAGCTATGGCAGCCCAGTTATTTGATTGTTTTGGGCTTGTTCCTCCTTTGTTTGTTCCCCCTGCAAATTTATGTGAATTTGTACACTGTAATATCGCTGTATTACGTAGTGGCTAAGTAGGAGGCTGACTGTTACTAAGTGCATCAGTGTACATAGGTCATCTCTTGTGTTGGAGTGCCCTCTTGTGGCGCCTTTTGGGTAGTGCCTTAGTAAACGTGAACACTGCAAAGAAGTGGTATCAGACTGGTTTGTAGTGGAGGAATTTGTTGCCAGTTTCTTTCATCTTTAATCCGTATTCATGTTGTAATGTAGTAACTTTTGTGGCACAAATACCACAATATGGCAGAAATACTATGTTTTGGCACAAATACTTTGATTTGGTATACTTTAGCTTCTTCACCCCTTTTCAGCAAAATTTTCATTTTTTTCACTCCTTTTCAGCACAAATTCCAGCTTTTTTTTGGCTGTTTTCAGAAAAAAAAACTCTTTTCAGCAGAAACTCTGTTGATTCACCTCTTTTCAGCGCAAGGTTCTGCTTCTTTGCCTCTTTTCTGCAGAAATTCTGCTGATTCACCTCTTTTCTGCAAAATTTTCATCCTTTTCGCCTCTTATCAGCACAATTCTCAGCAGCTTCTGCTAATTTCAGCAGAATTGTCAGTCTATCCACCTCTTCTTTGAGAGAATGGGTTTGGCTCAGTGAGATGAGTAGCTGCCTTGAGACCAGTAGGGTCAGGTTCAAATCCTGCTCATGGCAAAAAAATTTTTCACCACTTTTCAGCAAAAATTTCTCCGTCTTCACCCCTTTTCAGTAGAATATTTGGCTTTTCACCACTTTTCAGCAAAAATTTGTGCTTCTTCACCTGTTTTCAGCAGAATTTTCAGTTCTTCACCGCCATACAATTTTTTGCAACTTTTCATCTTTTTCAGCTATTTTCAGCAGACAGCTTCGGCGTTAAGGCATCCACACAGCATTTTCGCAGGAAATGCAAATTTTTCTAGTGCTTTATTATACTTTATTCTGGTTGCTTCCGTACGTTTTTTGTCGTTTAACTACTCCCTCAGTTTTCAGCCGATTTTCTCAGTTCAAACTTTAAAAAATTCTGCTCTTTCTGCTAATTATTGCTATGACTTTTGGTGCTCATAACTTCTATACTTTTTGAGATATTGAATTTTTTTTTGCAATATTTTTTGCCCATTTCTGCCATATTATCAGTGGCGTCACTGATTTTCCTTGCCGGGATGACCTGTGTTTTAGCTCAGTGAGATGAGCATCCGTTCTCAGACTGGGAGTCCCGGGTTCAAATCCCGCTTATGGCAACATTTCTTTCAGTTAACAGTTAAACTTTTTTAACTCAATTTCAGCTTTTTCACCCCTTTTCAGCAAAATTTTTAGCTTTTTCACCACTTTTCAGCACAAATCCCAGCTTTTTCAGCTGTTTTCAGCAAAAACCTCTTTTCAGCAGAATTCTGAAAAGAGTTCTGCAGAACTCTTTTCAGCCCAAATTCTGCTGATTGAACTCTTTTCAGCAGAATTTTCAGAATTTTCACCTCTTATTAGCACAAATCTCAGCTGTTTTCAGAAAAAACACTTTTGAGCAGAAATTCTGCTGATTCATCTCTTTTCAGCGCAACTTTCTTCTTCTTTACCTCTTTTCAGCAGAAATTCTGCTGATTCACCTCTTTTCTGCAGAATTTTCAGCCTTTTCTCCTCTTATCAGCACAATTCTCAGCAACTTCTGCTCATTTCAGCAGAATTGTCTGTCTCTCCACCTCTTCTTTGTGAGAATGAGCTTGACTTATTGAGAGTGACTTTGGCTCAGTGAGATGAGTAGCTGGCTTGAGACTAGGAGGGCCAGGTTCGAATCCTGCTCATGGCAACATTTTTTTTTTCACCACTTTTCAGCAACAATTTCTCTGTCTTTACCCCTTTCAGTAGAATTTTTGGCTTTTCACCACTTTTCAGCAAAACAATTCTGCTTCTTCACCGGTTTTCAGCAGAATTTTCAATTTCTTCACCGCCATATAAGTTTTGCAAGTTTTCAACTTTTTCAGCTTTTTCAGCAGGCAACTTCAGCGTTAAGGCATCCACACAGCATTTTCGCAGGAAATGCAAATTTTTCTAGTTCTATATCTTCTTCCATAATAGATAACTGTACACCATCATTGCAATCTAAACTTCAGCTCAGCTCAAGTTTGAAGTCAATTGGAAACTTTTTTCTGAATACACTCAAATTCTTTTTCATATTTTGTAAATTAATCAGAAATGCAAAGACATATCAATGTTTAAAACTCACATTGATTAGAATTCATGACTGATGATTGATAAATTACCTATAGGTGTACGGATGCCCATATACAGCATTTAAAGCTATTGTGTACATTATATTATCTACTCTCAGTTTATCATATTAAATCTCAACTTATTAGTTACCAAACCTTTTTCCAAACACATCAGCACTAACCAAAATCATTTTGTTGACTTATATAAAAATAAATTTGCCATATTAACGTTTTAAACATTTCTATCTAATGTCATTTAAACCCCTTGTATAACAACAGTTGGACCTCCAAATCTTTTAAGCTTTCAGTTTTTTCTAAGTGTCACACATTAAATAGTTTTCATCTCTTTCAATCAAAAAGTTAAACTGCATTTTTTTAAACGTACCAGTAGCATTAATGGAGACCGAGAAGTAACTAAACATTTAAAACAGTTATCAGTAGAGAAGAAAGAAAATAACCCATTTCAGCATTTTTAGTTCAGATCAGAATTATTGTTCTGATTAAGGAAACAGTCAATTTTGCCAACTTATTGTCCTGATCCTCCAATTTTCTTTTTCCAATGTGATTAAACCAAATTCAAGTTTGTGGGTTTTTAAAAAAAAATAAAAGCAGATACACATTAGGATGTTCAAACCTTCTGGGGTTTTCTTTTTCTTTAATCAGTTCAAAACATGGAGTAATTTTCATTTCTGGATTTCACAGAGTGAAAATCCAGGTCAAATATACAATGTGTTATGCTGAGATTTTTATGAACAGCTATCTGCACTGATGTTTACTGGGTACATGTTATGTTGACGTCCTCCAGGACGCAAACACAAAAACCTGTTTTATTCTGAATAAATGTGTGAGATGGCCATCAGGCCTCTATATCCACCTCCAGGTTTTAGTGACTACTTGGATTGGGGAGTCTTATTTAGAGCAATGTGTCTCTTTGGTTAATTGCTCAACTGAGCCCATTTTTGTTCAGTCTTTTTCTAACTGAACTTTCACATTTAACATGCTAACTGAAGCCTGTAGAGTGTGAGATGTAGCTCTTTTATTTTCTGTATTGTACAATCTGACTTAGGGTGAATTTGCTGGGATTTCCACTCCTAGAAAGATTGGTGACTGTGTTGCATGTTTTGAATAATCTTCTTCAGAGTAGACTTTTTGTGTAAGCTGATAGGGAATGAAAAGAACTATAAAAAGCTGCTGTGGTTTTAATTTTCCAAGAGAGGTGTCATGTATTTAGCAATAGCAATACATTGTTTAGTGACACTACTTTATGTTCTAAACAGAAGAACACCAAGTGTGATGTATGTGCGCATTGATCCACCTGTGCTCTTCCACAACATGTTAAAAGTAAGTCACTTTCCACTTAAAGGGTTGTTGTGCCTAAGTAGCCGAGTTATAATGCTCCCAAGACACCTATAAGCTATTGTCATTTTTGTAAACAGAGAACTCATGTACATTACAGGTGGCAAATTATACAAGGCATGAAAGCAGCCTGATATCAGATAGAAGTGTTGCACTTCTATTTTCAGGCAGGGTAGCACAAAAGAGGAAAGAAATGTAAATCATGCCTATGTGTCTTGACTCAGCATGTGATGACAATGTATCAGAAAAGCTGAGAATAATTACTCTAAAGCAGGGGTCTCAAACTTAAATGAGCTGTGGGCCAATGCTGGCACTGTCATCCCATTGGGAGGCCACTTTAGTGTTCAAGTAGTACAGTAGTGCATTTAGTATTTAATAAAATAAAAATGCAGACATAAGTGTACACATTAGTTTTTGACTCTCTCACTGAACTAACACAGCTAATCCCTCAACATGTTTGTAATCTCTGCTCATATTGCCTTCATAATAAACAACAAACAGATCCTTCCTAACAAGGAAGGATTTGTTTTTAAAGAACTGAATTTAACATTGCACTCAACAACAAACAAATCCTTCCTAACAAATAAAGGAACTTCAGGTAGTGTTTAACTAAAACACAGAATCTTTATTTGAAATAAAGTATGAGATTGTTTGATAATTCTCCGAAAAACACCGGCTTAACAGAGGTAGTGGCAGTATTATTACCAGTTTATAGACTGGCAGTTTTAGCATAAATAAATACGCCGGGTTCGTACTGTTCTAAGTGAATGAGCCGAGGTCTTCGGCTAATGAAAGCAGAGACACTCTACAACACTTGAAAAAGATTTCGCCAAGGATGCAAGTTGCAAGCGCTCGCAATGCGTCACGTGAGCATGCGGGTGGGGCGGAAGTGAGGACCGTAGTGTTCCTGTTCCATCGGTCCCACCTTAGTTTGGACAGCTATGCGGATGAGTGTAGGTAGGATGAAACTCTGCTGGTGTAACTTTTTGTTTTGGCTTTTAGCGCTACAACCTCTGGTTGTCCATTATCACTCGTGGCTTGCAATGCTTCTCTACGGAAGCGAGCTTTGCACGGCCTTTCTTGCATCTTTAACCCAGTTTGTGTTTCTTATGTATTAGCATACCTTCTGGTCACAGAGCTAACTGTTGACTTCTCTAAAGTCTCTAAAGAACATGTAATACTTGAAAAGCGTGAAAGGTGGCTTTTCAGACACGCCGAGTTGTTTTGTGGTATCTGGAGATTCCTCAAAGATTCATGTAGTGATCACGACTAAAAAGAATTCGTCAACGAAAGGATTACAAATATTTGAAGTCGTTTCCTAATTTAGGCTTTTGCTTCCGAATGAAAATAAAAATGGCAGCCCATCTGCTGCAAGAATAACATGGGAAATGGCATTTCAAAAACGTATTTTGCATTAATACGTCGTTTTCATTTGGATTGTTTGGAAACGTCTTTCGGAATTCTCCAAACAACCCCGAGACAAGAGAAAGTGCATCTGAATAACATTCAGTAGTTTTCGAAAGTACCCGCTAAGTTTACTTTTAGGATAAACGGTGGTTAGATCGGTTACCGCTGAGCTGCTATTGGTAAACAAAACAGGGCCACAAACTGATACCAAATATTCGTATTTTTTCTTTACTGCTGCTTTCGAACTAATATGTATACTAAAGTTGTTAAAATTCTGTCCTAAGCGAAACACGCAAATAGGCGACGTGAAATATGTATACTGCGTGGTGTGTCACGTAACATGACAAAAATTACTGGCCAGACCCCTTGGGGTCAAAGTTCATTGACATGCAAATATGTGATAATTGTGTTTTTGCTGCACTCTCCATGCCTTCTCTGTTGAATATTTAATGTTCATAGAAGGGTATTTGCACTGCTTTTAGTTCGTATTAAGATCAGATGTCTCAAACTTCATCGCAGTGTAACCTCGAAAAGGAGCGCTAAAAACGACAGTACAATTTAATTTTCAGTTGAGCTTTATTTATGTAGTGAGTTTACAACAAGCTCAAAGGCCCTTTGGTAAGGTCACTACATGCATAAGGAACCTTTCAACCTACATGCATAAGGAACCTGTTGTTGAAAAAAGTCTAACCAGATAACAGTACTACATGTGATTATTTTGATGAACAAATTTTACGCTCAAATTAATTAAACCTTACTTTGCACGAATGTTTTCAATTATTTTTATTACAAACCTGGTGATTGCCTTTTAGGGGAAGACTAAAACTTATTTGAGATACACCAAATGTTTTTTTTTTAACCCTGAGGATCAAAGGAAATCTGGTGCCATAAAGGATGTCTTGAATATAGCTATTGTTCAATGACTGATAATAACCTTAAATTCAACACCAGCTCAAGGTCAAGGATGAACCTGCGTAAAACCTCTCCTAAGACCTGTTAAAGAGCTTAGCAACGTTTTTCTGGAACAAGCATTTGTGGCCTTAATTTTTTTTCTTGAATCTTTAGGCAGTTCTAATGCACCCACAGTCTGACGTGCTCCAACACTCAGCCACCTCAGCACAGCAATGGATCACAGCGGAGCCGATGAGGGTCCTTCTCCCAGCAGACGACCTTCAAGTCCTGCTTCTAGAACACCTGTGGGTGTCAAAGGACAAGTGTCACTGAGCAGTCAAAGGCCCAAAGTATTGATAACTCCCTTTCACAGCTCACCCATAGCCAACGCAGCTTTTCACAGCAAACGGACAGCAGCTGGGAACCCTCTGGGATCTCCGGTCAGCCTTTTTCTGGGCACTGCTGGATGTGTGACCACTCCACTGTTCAGAGAAAGACCTGCTGCTGCTGCAATGGCTGCCATCGCCACCACTGCTGCTGGGAACTCAGAAAGACAGGCTCACAGTTCAGGCTCATCACAGGTGACAGCAGGAAAAAAAGTGCAAGCAAGTCCGTCTACTGACAAGGTAAACAGATTTTCTTTGAAATGTTATCAGGCAGTATTTAGAATATGCTGTGTGTTTATATAATGCACATATGAACTTGATAACATCACATTCTCATCATCTGCAAAGGGTGCCAGTTTGAAGATGTCAAAGTTGGCTGTGAGAGACTCAGTGAAGTCTGGACCGCTGTTCAACATGGAGCTTCATCACGGCCCCAAAGGCAAAGGAAAGAGGACTGTCTCCACTTCAGTCAAACCTCAGGCTGGTCAGTCCATCCATTCCTTTGGAAATTAAAATTTTAATGAAATCTTTTATTGATTCCAGTTTGCTGCAGACAGATGGCATCATAAGTAACAAGTATGCACCAAAGTGCATGCCACGTTTACTGTTCAAAGGAGTAGGCAAAGAAGAAATCTGTGCATATATATCAAAGGAGCTATGTTTAGAAATGTGTCCAAACAGCAGTTTGCTTCTGAGTACGAAAAGAGGAATTCTCTATATCTGTGTCTGTTCCCTACCTTTACTTCATATGAACTGCTTACACACTTAACAGATTTTTTTGCTGGGAACAGGTGGAAAAGCCATATAATTTTAAAGGCTTTTAGATAAGTAGTTATTAAATTTTGACTAAAAATTGTTTTCTGTTCTTGTTTTCCAGTTGCCTGTGTGAGGCATTTAGTAAACAGGTGTAAATTGTAGCTGTGCAGTCACTAATAATGCTCCAAATATTTTTTTTTTAAAAAGTAAACTATTAAAGCCTATATACCCGCACTGATAGAATTTCTTTTCCTGACCTGCTAACGTAGGTCACTCTTTACAAAAGACATCAAATTTTTTGAGCTCTTACTTTTAATTTATAATATGTTATTATGTTAAAAATGTTTTGAATTTGCATGATTTTACACTATTAATCAAAACCGTTCTCACGGTGAGATTTGAGTTTCATCCACTATATTTTTGAGTTTCACATCAGCAACGTGTATACAAATATTTTCTCCAAAGTTTTTTGTAGTTCTAACTTCAATGGACTGAATTGAATTAATTTGAAACTGAAGTTTTTAAAAATATAATTATTGCCAAAAGGCATGCAGACTGCTACTACAAACATTTGTAAAAGAATGAGTTGCTCTCAGGAGCTCGGTAAATTCTAGTATGGCACCATGAAAAAGTGCTACCTGTGCTAGTCCAGTCATGAAATTTCCTCTCTTCTAAATATTTCACAGTCAACTGTTAGTGGTATTATATCAAAGTGGAATCAAGCGGTAGACCACAGAAAATCACAGAGCAGGGTCAGCAGATGCGGAGAAGTTGCAAACTTTCTGCATAGCCAATCGCTACAGACACAAGTTAAAGCGTAGACTGCACCCGAGGCCTTCTCACTCAACGTGAGTTTCCGAACTCACAAATGTACTTCTGGAAGAACGGTCAAAAATTCTCATAAACACTCTGCTAAACCTTGTGAAGAGCTGAAGCTGTTATACCTGCAAAGGGTAGGCCACCATCATATTTAAGAATGAGATGTCGCTAAAGTTCATGTGCATGTGAAGGCAGACAAGTGAATACAATTGGCAGTATATAATTTCGCAGTTTTGGCATTCACAGAATAAATGGTAAAATGATTTTGGTCTTTTTGTCCCTTTCCTAGGTCTAAAGAGGAAGAAGCGGAAGATGGGAATGTACAACCTGGTCCCTAAAAAGAAGGCCAAGGCAGTTAAACAGCCAGAGAAGGCAGGTCCATTAATTTATTTGCTCACTGACACAAACGTTGACTGGGGGTTGGGTTGAAAAGAGGCACTCTACTAAGATATTACGCAGTTGTTAATAACAAGTGCAGATCCTTGAAACTCATGGCCTTGTATGTTTTCCTAAATGGGTTTAATTCATTATTTGTCAGACTGATTCTGAGTGGGACATTGGCATTTTTCATTTGTCACTGTCACAATGTGGTTTTCTTGTTCAACTGTTTCAGAACTTTTGCTATAAAAGGATGTCTACACAGAATGCTGTTTGCTTGTTGCAAAAAATTGCTTTGTAGTTACTGGTCACTCGTTCACTTTAATTTGTTATCATACATGTCAATCATAATGTCAATACTTTGCTCTCACTGGTAGTCACTTGACCTAGAAGTTGAGAAGTTTAACTTGAGACCTGCCCACTGGACTTTGAGGTTGGCAAGTGTTGTTTTCATGGACTTGTTCCTGCAGACTACTTCCAGTGTAGACCAGCCTTTTTTTCAAATGACTAGACATAAAATGTCAGAAAATGTTATTCCTGTCTTTATTTATTTTTTATTATTTTTCTGTGTTTTAGAAAGAGGAGCCTAAAGTCAGAATGAAGAAGAACCAAACTGCAGCTGTTGAGAAACCAGTGATTCCACCTGTAACTGTACAGGCTGGAGCAACGACAGCTGTCAGGGGTGAATCGCACGTGGAGGAGATGGAGTCAGGACAAGGCAGCCATGTAGAATACACAGAGCTGGCTTTGGACTGCCTGGACCTGAAAGCTCAGCAGGAGCTTCTCTCGCCATCCATATCACCAGGTAAGATGATCTTACTGAATGATAACTGGATTACCTCTAACCTAAAGTCATCACGTCTTCTCTTTTCTTTCTACAATGCTCAGTTTTAGAGGGCACAGAGGTCACAGGCTTGCTGTGATGTGTATTAGAATAACAGGATTTTGTGTGTAGGTCTGGCAGCATATTCTGAAGTGGCAGAAACAGACCTGGCTGAGGAATTACCGCTATGCTGCTGTCGCATGGAGACACCTAACAGCAGAGGAGGCCTCTCTGCGTTGGACCAGACCTGCATGGCCACGGAGAGTGCAGATGGAACGGTAAAGATCTGCTGGAATAACAAAGACATTCATGGTCTCATTGCCCCTGGAGAAAAAAGCTTTACAGTGAACTATATGAAATTAATTTTATTTGTAAACATCTTCAGATAAACAATACATGACTTTTTATTTAGCTAAGAGTTACGGTTAGCCAAGTAGTATATGGAAAAATTAACTACAGCCTTTCTGCTTCGATAGGAATTAAGAGATTAAGTAGTGCTGCTAATCAAATATACTTGATTAGATGACCATTAGTAAGTGTGGGCATCTCTATACAAGCAGAGGTTTTGGTAGGGCCTGGAGCATTCAGCCGTGTTAGCTGAAAAATTAGTAATGGTCTTAAAGAAGCAATTGCTGCTGGGACAAGTTTTAAGGCCATTTCCAAATAATATAAACTCGTATCATGCAACAGAGAGAATGTCTTTCCATGAGTGGATGTACCAGCAAATTCACCACAATGGAAGACTACAGTGGTCAGAGAAATCTGTCTGACAGCTAAAACAGAAAGTCCAAGAGTTACATGTCAGACTCTGTAGGCCTTAGCATGTTAAATGTTAAAGTTCATCACAGTAAAAAAAATTTTAAAAAATGGCTTGATAGGAAAGGTTTCTAAATCCTCTTTTCTCTATAAAAGACATCACAGCTTGGCTTTGCTAAGATGCATCTGAACAAAACGCACAACTTCTGAATCAATGTCTTTTGGAGAGATGAGATCAAAGTGCAGATGTTTGGCCTTAATACACAGTGCCACATTTGGCAATAACCTAACACCTCATACCAGCTGTCAAGCACGGTGATGGAGAGGTGATGATTTGAGCTTGTTCTGTAGCCACTTTTGTATACCAAAGTATTCCAAAATCAAAAGCGAGACCATCTGCTTGCGAGCTAAAGCTTGGCTGAACTTGTCCTTTCATGCAGCGTGACAATAACCCCGTTTGCATTAATGCTGCACCAGTGCGGTATTCATTTTTTGTGTCTGTCTGTGTCCGCTCAGCTAAATCGCTGTCACAGGCGAGTGATGAAGCAGGAAATGATGCGCCCCTCCAACACTGTCCATCTGCTGGTGTTGTGCGAAGATCACCGAGCCGGTATGGTCAAGCACCAGTGCTGCCCTGGATGTGGACTCTTCTGTAGGACGGTGAGCAGAGAAAGCACACAAAGTCCTGAGATTATCAATGTACTGCAGTACATGCTCAAATATACTGCAGTATATTGGACATTTTGTTTCAGCCCAACGCCACACTGAATCTGAAATGAAGCAGTCAGGATATAATCAGAGAAGACTTTGATCTTTAACCTTTTGGGGTCCAGGGTGTAATTGGCTGTTTTTGACAACTTTTTATTTTACCTTTATATTTCACCTTTAAAAAAACATTTTTCATTTTGGCATACTATATTAACACAATTGAATTACAATCAAACAAAAAATGTAAAACAATCTGAATAAGAAAAAGTTTGAATTTTTTTACTGTAAAAACCACAAACATGTTTAGCGAATCTTTTTCATAACTTGAAATGCAAATAGAAAGTGTACATGTTAAAAACTTATGCACAAATTTTGCAAACAGTAAAGTTGTATGCAACCATTTACACAAAAATGAGGCCAATGCCTCAGGCATTTCTTGTACTACAACTTAAAAATTTTTAAAGGACAATCAGGTGTCAGAGATTAAGACTCTAACATGACAGCATGTGGAACAAGTGATGCGCTCGGAATACTTTCCACATGCACTGTTTATTTACTTTACACATTTAAAGGGGATGTCACATTCCTCCAAGAGACTCATTTACAGATTTCTGACCTCTCTTCCAGGAAGGTTCCTGTCTTAAAATCAATACAAATCAACACAAAATATTAGTAATCGCTTTGAGTGTATATGTGGCTTGACAACTAAAAACATCACCTGAAATGTTTCAATCTGAAACATGTTGAATGTTTCACTGCTGTACTTCTTAACTTTCATCCCACAGGGCACCTTCATGGAGTGCAGGCCCTATGGCAGCATCTCCCACCGCTTTCACCGTGACTGCGCCTCCATCCTGAAGGACCGAAAGTTTTGCCCCCACTGTGGAGAGGATGCCTGTGGGGCGAAGGAGGTCACAGTCCCCAAGGCTGATTTGTCACCCTCTGTCCCTAGATTAAATCCTGGGTCATCGCTTCCAGCTGTATCTGTGGTGGCTACGCCGCCTTCAGTCCCAAACATGTTACGAATACAGGGGCTCAGAGCTAAAAAGAGCAGTGAGCCGCAGAGAGGCAGAGATGAGAGCCCAAGCAGGTAACATAGTGCTGCTTGTGCCCATGTCATCGCTTTTCCTCACAGATGAAAAGTAAAGACATGACTTTCTGTATTTAAAGGAACTATTAAAAGATAAATCAAGCTTACTACTTGTTTCTTTTTCCTCTGCAGGTTAAAGAATGAGGCTGTGAACACTGCAGAAAGACTTCCTAAAGAGTCACTGGAGAGCATTCTGTTGGCACTAGATGATGAGAAGTAAGGTTAACCTTGAAATGTAAGAGTGACATCAGTGTGGGTCTCAAAGTTTACAGTTTGAGATAAATGAATAACCTTTATTTTTTTCAGCCTCAAACCAAAGAAGGTCAAGTACCCCCACAAGGCAGCTGTACATTTCTGCAAAGCAGGGAGACCTCCAGAAGGTCATCCAGCTACTAGGTAGCTCACATATGTTCTCAGAAGAAAATTGGCTTAAGCAAAATCAACTCAGGATCTATTTGTTGGCGGCTGTTTAAGACCAAAATTTGTGTGTTACAGTTGATGGGAAGGACCCCAACTTCTTGATGGAGGGCCAAAACAGATGCACCCCCCCTTCATGCAGCAGCTGCTGAGGGTCACCAGGAGATCTGTGACATGCTGGTCCAGGTGAGACGATACTAGCTTCACTGCAGACTGCTCCATAAGACGTATTGGAGACATCCTTTTTGGACACCCAAGTTGTAAATGCGATTACTCAAGAACAAGGTGATACCATAGGCGCATCTACTAGAAATCTTTGAGTTTCAATCTAAGTAACCTTGAACTCAAGTTTTCTTGCAACTATAACTCAAGAAGCAAGTCACCTAGGATTTTCACATTTATACTGTATGTGGATCTATTAGACTGAGGAGCAGCACTGGCGGCCACCAGTACTTTTCTATTCTGTGGGAGGAAAGCTGGAATTGTGTCAAATAAATCCTGGGAAGACATTTTTAATATCAGTGATCCCTAATCTTGAAAAATGACATTGTATAGAGTTTTGAAAAGAAAATAATTAGTAAGTATAGATAAATAAATCCTTATCAGATAGTTTAAAAAATGAATGGCCAATTAATCATTGCAAAAAGTAGAAACAAATTTTAAAAAACTAATCCTATAAATTAATTCAGCTTGCACCATGAACTAATATGTCGGAGTGCATTTGTTTATCTGTCCAGTATTATTAAAATTCCACTTCCATCCTTTCTCAGAGTGGTACTGAAAAAACTGGTTCATGCATTTGTTACTTCAAGGCTGGACCAACTCCCAGTTTGGATTCGGAAGTGAGACACCCTCTCCACTTTTAGTTGAGGTGACCTTGAACCATCCATTAGTTTGGCTTTCACTGTTGGGAGATTTCCGATAATGCACTAGCACTTCTACATCGCTCCACTTTTTCCCCCCCATATGATCATATCAAAGCATTGTCATTTGTCTTCATCTGCTCTGTTTGTTGTTCATGGTTTCTCTGTATGAGTTAACATGCCCATCTGGGCTCACAGGTGGAAGGCGTAGTCATACCGGATACTGACTTTAAAGCTTATTATAATTGTACAAACTCCATTTTTTCAGTATGTACTGTATTTCTATGTATGTTTGTGCATATTGCTTCACCTATGTCCCATTTTCCTATCAAAATATAAAGTAATTGAGCAATAAGGTATCATCCTAAATTTTGTACAGTACAGTATGTGCCAGTCAAGGATTCCCAGTTTAGTCTCTGGTGTAAATTATTCTTTAAAAATTATATTAAAAAAATAACAACAACACAATAACAATAACAATCGTTTTAGAGTTTATCAAAAAAAGGTTCTGACAAATTTCCTGTTAACTTCCGTTACTGAAACAGATCTTGGTTTGGCAAGGCACTGGCTGAAGTCAGTGTGTAAACTTGTCACGTTGTGTTTGTGTGCACACACAGGCTGGAGCTAACCTGGACATGTTTGATGAGGACCAGAGAACACCACTGATGGCAGCCTGTGAAAACAATCACCTGGACACAGTGAAGTATCTTCTTCGAGCCGGAGCGTCCGTCAGCCACAAGGTGGGTGGGTCGGTCCCCATCTTGGGCACCATCAACGTCTCCTGTCAGCCTGGTGTATGCTGTAGTCAGATTCAGTGTCATCCATCACTCAGTCTGATTCCACTCTCTGTCATCTACTGCCACTCCTCAGGACCTTCAGAACCTGAGGTTCTGTTTTTAAAATCTCATTCATTTTTTCACCTGCTTATTAACAACTCTGTTGAAAGGGGGGGGGGGGGGCAGGCGATCACAAGAATCTTAGATTATTGTACAGTTGAAGAGATTCAGGGACCTGAAAATAACCAAAACAGTAAAGCAAAAAATAAAATAAAATTTCACTACATGGGCAACCTGGTAGCTGTTCAGTTTCTAGCTCTACACAATTCACAAGATCAGTTTATGGATGGGGAGGTTTGAACATGAGTTCTGCCTTGCATGGGAAACTGGTCACAACTGGCATTGAGAGGTTCAGGCAGCAGCTAACCCAGGTACAGTTTTGCAGAAAATCTGCCTACAACTTTGTCTTTGTGTAGGTTCTCGGTCATCCAGATCATTATAGTCTAAGGAGCTGGGAAGAAAGCAACTGGACCTCTTTAAATTTTGTAAAGATGTTTTACCTCATCAAAGAAGCTTCTTCAGTTTTAAAACCAAAAGGTAGACAGTCCCAGGTATTTAAACCCTAGTGTGGGTTGTCCCTTAAGAGGGTCATTGAGTCAAAACTCCAAAACACAAGCTAAGCAACACAGTGTATTCCGTGCAGTGCCAGCCATCCATGGCACAACATAGAAGAGCCAGTTTGACAGAAAAAAGACTTGTCTGTACATTAGCACCTTAAAGGATAATGGTCACTCTTTTGAGGATGCCAATGTTCATATTTTGGAAAGAGAAGACAGATGGTTTGAAAGAGGAGTAATAAAAGCCATTTATGTCCACTGTGAACGACTATCATTGAACAGAGGGGGTGGCTTACGACACCAACTGCCTGCCCCTTACAGTGCAACCCTGAGATCCCTTTCCAGGCGCCTCAGTCCCGACAAACATCTCAACAGGTCACATGTGTCAATCATATACATTAGAGACCAGAACTAGAGTGTCTTGAGTCAACCTTCGTCATTACTGAGTAATGAATAATAATCCACTGGTTTTCCTGGTGTGATGATATGACGGCAGCATTACTACACTAGAATGAAGTGTATTGTTTTCATCTACATAAATAGTTTGATTTGTTATGGGTTAGTGAATGTAGGATATGCAAAGGGTTCTGAGTATTTTCAGAATCTGCTCTGTTGTGATTTGTTCTTTTATTTATGCAGAGAATTGATTATGTAATTGTGGCCGAGGAAAGAATTAGCATTGAAGCAACAAATAGGCGAGAGACCCCCGTTAAGCAAGTTTCTGAAACTACTATATGAAATATAAATATGCTCACCAGCTGTAAGGCATAAAGAGTGGAGCAGGAGCAGGTAGAGAACATTTCAGAGCTGCTTGGTGCACTTTGCTTCATCGTTTTTTGTCTATTGTCCTTTTTCACTCACAAGGTCCAGAAGTCAATAAAGTTCCCTTTCTTCTGGGCTTTGACAGTGTTGGCAGCAATGCAGTGTTGTTCAGTGTGAATCATGTTGTCATCCCAGGATATCATGGGCTTCACTTGTCTGCATCTGGCAGCTAAACTGGGGCATTACAATATAATCCATCATCTGCTCTCCAAGGCATCCAAATACATCAACTGTCAGGTAAAATACGGTGTGATTCACTAACAAACCCCTAATAGTCATGTGTTACGGGGAATCTTGGTGTGACATTTTCAGCGTATGTGTGCACAGGATGATGGAGGGTGGACTCCCATCACCTGGGCCATCGAGTACAAGCACAAGGAGCTGGTCCACCTGCTGCTGGCCAAAGGAGCCGATGTTAATATCCGAGATAAGGTTGGTGTGCTCGGCATACTGTTTTACTCTTGTTCCACACACACAGGAGAACACTCTCCGACTAGTCTAATTGTATTCTGTTAGGCTACATTCACACTGCAGGTCTTAATGCTCAATTCCGATTTTTTGATCAAATCCGATTTTTTTTGTCTGCTTGTTCACACTACAAATAAAATGCGACAGCAAACGCACTCTAGTGTGAACGCTCAAAGCGGCCCGCATGCGCAAAAGAAGATGTGACACACAACGCGCTTTGTTTAGACCCAGAGCAAACAATATTGTTTGACTGATGGCCCTTAATATAAAGACTTCAGACTTTACGTTTCCCAATTTTTGCTTTAAGTTATTTTGTTATTTACATAATAATGTAGATAACCTAATAATTATCCTTATTGCTGTTTTAGAGGATCGGTGCTTCAAAGGATAGTTGCAGATTTCTGTCAGAATCTGCAGATTATACAGTACAAATAAAATGTTCACGTTTCTCCAACGTTGTCTTCCCAACAGTTTCACTGACATCTACACTGGATGGCCAGGAAGCGTTTGCGATGTCCTCTTGGGCGCTTCTCCGGCGCTGATAATTGGCGTCTGTCTTGTGTCAGTGACGTAAAAGACGGATTTAATGCGACATGACCGTTCAAACAGCAGTCGCTTTCTAAAACATCGGATATGTATCGGATTCAGTACCACATACGAAAGTGACCCAGATCGGATTTGAAAATATCGGATTTGTGCCGTTCACACTGTCATACCATGATCGGATATGGGTCGCATAGGGTCAAAAAAATCGGATTTGATGCGCTTTCGCCTGCAGTGTGAACGTAGCCTTAGATTTCTTTACAAAAAATTTAAACCTGTCATCTGAGTGAAGTTTAAGTAGTCACAAGACATCGTGGAAATACTGGCCTTTCTTTGGGGCTTTTCCCTCCTATTGGAACTGTTTTTCTTTTTAATATGCTATTGTGCTGAATGCTTACATATTGAAAAAGGGGGAAAAGCATCTGGTACAAAAAGTCCTGACCTATTTAGAAATAAAAAATCTAGGCAGTCCACAGTTAAGTTAGGACTTGGACATTTTTTGAAAACTAAGACATTTTTTGAGATATTGTCTTGACCTCTACAAATTCTGCCTTTTAAAAAAAAAAAGCATTAACCGAGACTGTGCAAGAAGCTTGTTGATTCGTAATGAAAGTGTCTGGTCACCATAAAAAGTGGAAATTAAATGTTTCTTTCTTTCTTCATAATTTTGTTTTTGGGATCTTCCGGAGTAGCTTTTCGAGATTCGTTGTCTTAAAGTGGGTCTGGTTTTAGCTCCTCTTCCTTCAAGCCAACGTTTTTCTGTTTTGCCTCATACAAACACGGTTTGAAGCAGCTTGGTGGGCTTAGCTAGTTGTGTCTTTCAAATAAAATAAAAAAAATTAAGGATATCAGCTATGTCTAACAGATTTTTGTCAGTCGTGGGCCTTACTTGGAGACCTATTATTATTATTATTATTTGAACAAACTGTTTATGTTAAGATACACTGACATGCCTACATGCCTTGATGGAAATCTGTATCCAAAAAAAGTGTTTTCCTCCTGAGGTCACAGTTCAGGGATTCACATACTCAAAATAGTAGCTTTTTCACTTGCATGTCTTTCTTTCTGCTACCCCTGGGGGATTAGTCCGCGCACAGAGTCAAATTCATTGGCAACTTTAACTTAGTGCTAGTGTGACTTTTTGGAGCTCAGTAAAGTCTTTGCAAGTGCTTGTTGAGATGTTTTAGAGCACTGTTGCCGAGGGTAGAGGTATGTCATGTCTGAGGCTTACACCTTACACCTGTCACTGTCATTTTAGGAAGAGAATGTCTGCCTACACTGGGCCGCTCTGTCAGGCTGCGATGACATTGCCCAGGCTCTGCTAGAGGCTCGATGCGACCTGAATGCTGTGAACGTTCATGGTGATACACCGCTTCATGTCGCCGCCAGAGAGAACCACCTGGAGTGCGTAATGTGAGTGTGAAGTCTGAGTCTCAGAGGTCACTCAGTTTCTTCACATCAGATGATGATGCTGATTTTGAGGAAACGGTAAATTTTTGTTTGTCTGTAATGAGAGAAAAGAGGAAACAAAGGGTTAAATTATAGCTTAAGATTAATACATTTATTTTAGCAAATCAAAATTTTTCAGCCAAAACAATGAGGCGGCATGCATAAAAAGCTTTCAGCTATTTAGTCACTGAATTTCTTGCATTTGTTTGCTTCTTGGTTTCAACCACAAACAGATTATTTAAACATTTTGTTTCTTATACAAAGTATTCAAATGCAGCTGCAGCTGTAGAAAGCCTTATCTATAAAATACAGTCTGCTTCTCCTGAAAATGTGGTAATACGCAAGAGCTCTAGAACAAATAATATGTGGGTTTCCATTCTGGGAAATCAGTGCTTAACTGATAATACAGAACCAAATGAAGCCCCTAATTTCTGAGGCAAACTGATATTAATCAGAAGGTTTGATTCCCGGCTCTTCTAGTGTCTGCAAGTGTCCTTGCTCAAGGTACAGAGTTGCATATGTCCATTGAGTGTGTTAGAAAGTGCTTAGTAGGGATGGGTATTGATAAGATTTTCACGATTCCGATTCCATTTTCGATTCTGTTTAATGATTCGATTCTTTATCGATTCTCTTATCGATTCTTTTTAAAAAAGGAGAACACTAAGGTCGATTAGCTTAGAACTTTGTTTTATATCTTCTCTTTGAACAAGATAGAAATTTAGGAGTAACATGGCCTTACAAAGCCAACAGTGAGATCTTAAGAGATCCACAGCCTACGGCTCTTCAATGGGGTGTCACAGGGTCCCCAGGAAAAAAAAATTGTAAATGTAAAATAATAAAATAAATATTCTTCTGTAGCAATAACAAAGTATAACATAAATTGTTCTGTAGCAATTACACAAGAATATCCAGTAATGTCCCTGCCTACAATTAAACACATTCACTTACCGAAAATCGGGGGCATCTGCTGTGGCACATGGGTGCAAGCCTTTGACCACAAACTTAGTCACTGCTCGGTGACATTCGTCTATCCTGGCCTGAAAGGAGACGCTACCGGTAGACTGCAGCGAGAACTGACAGCATCTGAGCCAGCCAGACTCTGTCTGTGTCTCTCATCATGGTCACCTAAATGCAGCGCACAGTAATGGCAGGTTTTGTAATAAGGCAGATCGCGCTAACATAATATGTACTGTTAGTTGATTATTTACCTGCCGTATTAACGGGAGAGGACGTGCAAACGTTACCGCTGCTGCTGGGTTGAGATTCACGAGTCCAGAGCGGAATTAAAAATACGACATTCATTTAAGGTTATCGCGTGTTTTGTGAGCAAATGCTTTTGCATATTCGTAGTGTTTCCTCCTTTAAATGAAATATCTAATTTGCAAGTATTGCAAGTTGCCCTGTTGTCATCCGTTCTTGTAAAGTATAATCAAACTTTTGAGCGTTTGAGCCGCTTAGGCGCCCTGCCAGGTAAATGATGCTCCGCAACGTCATTCGGGGCGACTGGAATCGATAAGGGAATCGTTTGCAAAAATGGCAAACAATTCCAAGGAATTGAAACAGTGGGAACCGGTTCTCAACAAGAACCAGGTTTCGATACCCATCCCTAGTGCTTAGGCATAGATAAAAATGCTATATAGCTGTGTTTGTGATTAGGTAAATGAGATTTAGAAATGGTTTTGACTGCTCAAATTGAGCAGTGACAGTGAGGACCAGTCTATCTCACTGTTTGTCACCTTCACTCTGTTTTTTTAGATTACCATAAGTCTTAACTTAAACATTCTCCATATGCAGGTTGTTTCTGTCTCGTGGAGCTGATGTCAGTCAAAGGAACAGGGATGGAGAAACAGCTCTGGACTGCTGTGCTTGCGGTTCCAAAGTGTGGACAGCCCTTAATACCAACAAGAAGCTGACTGATGCCAGGAGAGGAAGGGAATGCCGTGGAGAGAGAGTGCTCAGCAGGTAGTGCTGCACTTTGTCCTATTCCTTTGTTGGCTGAAGAATTTCTGCTTTCACAAAATCTGCCATTCCTCAAAAAGGAAAACTAAAAACTTGTAGATTTTTTTGGTTTGTTTGTTTTGTTGTGGTTTTTGTTTTCCTTTTCTGTCTGTTAGGGACATTTCTCGGGGGTATGAGGCAGTGCCTATCACCTGTGTTAATGCAGTGGACAGTGAGCCATTGCCTGAAAACTTTAAATATATACCAGACAGCTGCGTTACTTCCCCGCTGAACATAGACAAAGATATCACTCACTTACAGGTAAGACTTGCAGGTATAATAGGTGTAAATTATACATTTATTGCAGCAGTCCAGAGAAGGCACAAGTGCTCTGAAGTAGTTTGCAGTCATTATGCAGAAAATGACTAGCATTGTAAGAGAATAGTTACTATCATGGCCAGCTTCTAACAGTTCGGTGATTGTGTCACTCAGCACTGCACCTGCACAGACGACTGCTCATCTAGCACCTGCATATGTGGCCAGCTCAGCTTGCGTTGTTGGTATGACAGTGTAAGTAGAACCTGTGCACCTGCTGAAATGATTACACATGACACCCAAATTTCCTCATTTTAAATAAGAATGTGTTCTTAATGACTTGTTTAATAAAGCATACATTTGCCTCCTTTACTGTTGGGGTCTAAACTGGTTTTACATTACAGTACAGCCTGGCCCACTTAGATTTTCTTTATCTCTTCAACAAAGAACCTAGATGTTGTGAACATAATGTTTCTTCACATTCTGTTGACAGTTCGGGTAACTTTGTAACTTTCTAAAACAGAAATTTGAAGAATTGTTTTTTTTGTTGTTGTTGTTGTTGTTGTTTTTTTAAGGCACATCAGTTTCTACTTGGCACTAAAATTACCAACAGATGCTCTGAAGAAAATCTGTTTTTATTCCTAATAACTATTTGTCTCATGGTGTATGTGGTTGCAGGAGGGTCGACTACCACTAGACTTCTGCCAACGGGAGCCCCCGGTGCTGTTTGAATGTAACCATGCGTGTTCCTGCTGGAGGACCTGCAGGAACCGTGTGGTCCAGAATGGACTAAGGTAAAGTGCTGCTGTTTGGTATTCTACTTTTAAACCTGTGAAGAAAGTGAGCCTCATAACAAAGATCAGCTGAAAGCAGCCACTTTGATCACATGGATGAGTTTTTGCAAGGAAGATGCTCAATGATAAATTCTGTCAATGGGTCCTGAATAGCGTTGGGAATCGAGAACCAGTACTTGTAGAAAACCAGTTCCCAGTAGGCCAATTACTTTGAATTGTTAGTCTGCCTGCCTATTGATCGTATATCAGTTCTTGCACACTTGCTACAATCAGCTGATTTTAGTTTGCGTGTCAGAGGAGCATGGATATGAACACTTATCTTTATTGCACAAGAGGACGAAATAAATGGTAAAGTGGAAAACGGCATGCAGGACAGAAATTATCGCTTTAGGCTGCTCACACAACTTTGGTTCTTTGCAAGCATCTGCCAAGAGAGCATGCTAACACTAAGCTAGCCAAGAACCTAGAGTGAAAGCTGAGTTAACGCCAACCCCAGCCAGGGACCCAGACCCTGAACTTCAACATGTAACAAGGAGAAGAGCAGTCATGCTGCAGCATCCCTTTCTACCTGTTCATGTTTCAAAAGCAGAATCACTGGGGTGATCACTTTTTTGTGCTGGTTTTCATCTTTGCTTGCTGTCCCAGCTAGGACGAGGGGGCGGGGTACACCCTGGGCAGGTCGCCAGCTTGATGCAGACAGACAGACAGACAGACATTCACACTTGCATTCACACCTATGAGCAATTAAGAATCTTAAAAGCCTGACACATTGCCCTGTTTTGATCTCAAATTCAGCTGACTAAAGTAGAGCATCAGTTTATCCCTACCATTTATTTTTAGGGGGTGGAGAAGTGCTTCAGGGTGCTGTGGTTTGCACTGTCACCTTACAGCAAGGAGGCTCTGAGCTTAAGCCTGCTTGTAACGTTACTTTGTGGAGCTTACAGGTTCCATCTTTATTTAGCAGTTGGACTTTCCCTTTAAAGATTTAATGGTGCTCCTATTGTTACAGAGAACATACTGTGAATAGCTGTTTCTGCAGTTACAGTGAAGGATATGCATTTTTGAGAGACAGATATTTCCCTGCATTTTCAGCAACTAGGTAAAATGTGTATTTCAGGCCCAGGCCTCTAAAAATTGTCACTTTTGTCTATAACAGTTTACATACTCTTCAGAAATCTTTGCTCATTAGCTCAAAACTTGCTTTATGTTTGTGTTTCTTTGGAGAGTGCCTGTTGTTACTACCTTGATTGAGGTTTCATGCAAGTACAGGTGATATTAAACTGCATTTAGGTTTTCCTAAGGAAAGCAAAAGCATCACATCAATCATGCCAGCTCGATGTGTATGCTGTGGGAACCATTAGGTGACAGCCTATATGCCCGAGACATTGCTGGCAGGCAGTCTTATCCTAGGCTGGAAGAGGGAGAACTCAGCTTGCGGTGCAAGGAAAAGGACTCACTTTCTAAGATGTTTTCATCTTGAATCAAATCAGTAGATTTCTTCCGTCTTAATTTTCCTCTAAAGCATACTGCCACTTCTGCCATCTACATTGAGGAAATGATTGCCTTGTTGTTTTTTTCAGGGTCCGGCTACAGCTGTTCAGGACACAGAATATGGGCTGGGGAGTGAGAGCCATGCAGGATATCCCTCAAGGAACATTCATTTGCGAGTGAGGATTGTTTCATAAGTGAAGCAGTAAAATGTAATGTTTTAGAGCATAAAAGATTTATAAAATAAGCTGTGCTATGAGCTCACTTCCTTTCTGATCCGCAGGTATGTTGGCGAGATCATCACAGATGGAGAAGCTGACAAAAGAGAGAATGATTCCTTTCTGTTTACCCTCGACAATAAGGTGGTTCAATAAGTTTAAATATGTTTTTAAAGCTGCACTCAACAGTTTGTTTATATACAGTCATGGATAAAAGGAAGTACATTTTTTGCAATTATAAAGTCTAAGTGTAATTGTAGGTCAAGGTACAAGGTCTTGAAAAATCAGGCCCCGTGTTAAAGACTTCATAGTACTGTATCACCCCAACAGAGCTCCTCACTCTCAGACTGTGGGCTTACTTGTGGTTTCTAGAGTATTTAAAAGTAGGATGAAAGATAGTCTTCAGCTTCCAGTATAGATTCAGGAGACAGACACCCTCTGTACTTTTAAGACTAGGGTTAAAGCTTTCCTTTTCGATTTTGGTCTTTCTGACTTAGTTTCTCAGGTCATTTTAGAGAAATTTCGGCCCACTCATTTTCACAACATTGCTTCAGTTCCCAGGCATTTGTTTATGAACAGCTCTTAGCGTCCCGTCACAGCATTTCAATAAGGTTGGAAATTTGACTTTGACAGGACTGTTGGAACACTTTCATTCAGTCCAGCCATTCTGGAAAAGAATTGCTGCTGTGAGCAGCATTTCACATGTGCTCACTGTAGGTTCAACTTTATGAAAAAATGATCGATAAAATCTAGATTAACTGTTTGCTTTTGTAGAAGCTGATCATGTGTGTTTTTTGCTCTTTCAACTTTATCGTAGTGGTGTCACCTTTTTCTAACATCTATCTTATCAAAAGGCAGTCATTAGCAGGATACAAATTTGACTTTTTCTTTTGTTTTGTTTTTTTAACCATGTGTGCAGGTTGGGGATGCCCATTGTATTGATGCAAGACTGTTTGGCAACATTGGTCGCTTCATCAACCACCTATGTGAGCCCAACCTGCTGGCTGTGAGGGTGTTCACCATGCACCAGGACTTACGCTTCCCTCGGATAGCCTTCTTCTCCAGTCGGTCCATCAGAACTGGAGACCAGATAGGGTGAGTGGTGACGAAAAATCAGTGGGCTCAATAATGGCTATTTGCTAAATGGCCGATCAATTAAAAAGTAAAAAGATGGGAGAAATGCACTTGAACCAAGTTTTGAGTGCTGAGGTTGCATAGTTCATCCACCAGAGGGCACTTTGCAACCATCCAAACAGAGTCCGACAGCATTAGAGAGTAATTAAATAAGCGTCTATGTCAATGTGTCAAGTGTCTGCTTTGGGGTCTCCTCAGAGTAGTACACTACCAATCAAAAGTTTGGACTCACCTTGTCATTTATTGGTTTTTCATTATTTTTTACTACTTTCTATATTGTAGATGCATAATGAAGACATCAAATAGATGAAGCAAGATACAGGGAGTGCAGAATTATTAGGCAAATGAGTATTTTGTCCACATCATCCTCTTCATGCATGTTGTCTTACTCCAAGCTGTATAGGCTCGAAAGCCTACTACCAATTAAGCATATTAGGTGATGTGCATCTCTGTAATGAGAAGGGGTGTGGTCTAATGACATCAACACCCTATATCAGGTGTGCATAATTATTAGGCAACTTCCTTTCCTTTGGCAAAATGGGTCAAAAGAAGGACTTGACAGGCTCAGAAAAGTCAAAAATAGTGAGATATCTTGCAGAGGGATGCAGCAGTCTTAAAATTGCAAAGCTTCTGAAGCGTGATCATCGAACAATCAAGCGTTTCATTCAAAATAGTCAACAGGGTCGCAAGAAGCGTGTGGAAAAAACAAGGTGCAAAATAACTGCCCATGAACTGAGAAAAGTCAAGCGTGCAGCTGCCAAGATGCCACTTGCCACCAGTTTGGCCATATTTCAGAGCTGCAACATCACTGGAGTGCCCAAAAGCACAAGGTGTGCAATACTCAGAGACATGGCCAAGGTAAGAAAGGCTGAAAGACGACCACCACTGAACAAGACACACAAGCTGAAACGTCAAGACTGGGCCAAGAAATATCTCAAGACTGATTTTTCTAAGGTTTTATGGACTGATGAAATGAGAGTGAGTCTTGATGGGCCAGATGGATGGGCCCGTGGCTGGATTGGTAAAGGGCAGAGAGCTCCAGTCCGACTCAGACGCCAGCAAGGTGGAGGTGGAGTACTGGTTTGGGCTGGTATCATCAAAGATGAGCTTGTGGGGCCTTTTCGGGTTGAGGATGGAGTCAAGCTCAACTCCCAGTCCTACTGCCAGTTTCTGGAAGACACCTTCTTCAAGCAGTGGTACAGGAAGAAGTCTGCATCCTTCAAGAAAAAGATGATTTTCATGCAGGACAATGCTCCATCACACGCGTCCAAGTACTCCACAGCGTGGCTGGCAAGAAAGGGTATAAAAGAAGAAAAACTAATGACATGGCCTCCTTGTTCACCTGATCTGAACCCCATTGAGAACCTGTGGTCCATCATCAAATGTGAGATTTACAAGGAGGGAAAACAGTACACCTCTCTGAACAGTGTCTGGGAGGCTGTGGTTGCTGCTGCACGCAATGTTGATGGTGAACAGATCAAAACACTGACAGAATCCATGGATGGCAGGCTTTTGAGTGTCCTTGCAAAGAAAGGTGGCTATATTGGTCGCTGATTTGTTTTTGTTTTGTTTTTGAATGTCAGAAATGTATATTTGTGAATGTGGAGATGTTATATTGGTTTCACTGATAAAAATAAATAATTGAAATGGGTATATATTTGTTTTTTGTTAAGTTGCCTAATAATTATGCACAGTAATAGTCACCTGCACACACAGATATCCCCCTAAAATAGCTAAAACTAAAAACAAACTAAAAACTACTTCCAAAAACATTCAGCTTTGATATTAATGAGTTTTTTGGGTTCATTGAGAACATGGTTGTTGTTCAATAATAAAATTATTCCTAATAATTCTGCACTCCCTGTATATTAAATTATGTAGCAAAGAAAGAAATGGATAAATAACTCTAAATGTGTTTTATATTTTAGATTCCTGAAAGTAGCCATGCTTTGCTTTGTTGATGGCGCTGTACACCTTTGGCCTTCTCTCGGTGGGCTTCATGATGTAGTCACCTGAAATGGTTTTTACTTCACAGGTGTGCCTTGTCAGGGTTTAGTTGTTGCCTTCGTAATGAGGTTGGCACCATCAGTTGTGTTACGCAGAAGTCAGGTTAGTACACAGCTGATAGCCCTATTTGACAACTGTTAGAATTCATGTTATGGCAACATCTGTTTGCTTTTATAGAAGCTGATCATGTGTTTTTTTGCTCTTTCAACATTTATGTGTCACACACAGACATATGTAAAAAAAAAAAATGACAGTCCATCATTACTATAAGAACTGAAGGTCAGTCAGTCCATAAAATTGCTAAAACTTTAAATGTGTCCCCAAGTGCAGTCGCAAAAACCATCAGGCATTACAGCGAAACTGGCTCATATGAGCCCGCCCCAGGAAAAGAAGACCAAGAGTCACCTCTCCTGCTGAGGATAAATTCATCCGAGTCACCAGCCTCAGAAATCACAAGTTAATAGCAGCTCAGATTAGAGCCCAGATAAATGTCACACAAAGTTCCAGTAGCATCCACATCACTACATCAACTTTTCAGAGGGGACTGTGTGAATCAGGCCTTTATGGTCAAATAGCTGCTAAGAAACCACAGAAAAGCAACAAGCAGAAGAGATTTGTTTGGGCCAAGAAACACATGGTCTGGACATTAGACCAGTGGAAATCTGTGCTTTGGTCTGATGAGTCCAAATTTGAGATTTTTGGTTCCACCCGTCGTGTCTTTGTGCAACATAGAAAAGGTGAATGATGGTCTCTGCATGCATGGTGCCCACCGTGAAGCATGGAGGAGGTGGTGTGATGGTATGGGGGTGCTTTGTGACACTGTTGGGTTATTCAAAATTGAAGCCACACTGAACCAGCATGGCTACCACAGCATCCTGCAGCAACAGGCCATCCCATCCCATCCTATCCCATGCCTTCAGTGAGAATCTACAAAGTAAATAGTTATAAAAAATAAAGAAAAACCATTAAATGAGAGGGTGCGTCAAAACTTTTGACTGGTACTGTACATACCCCAAACACCTTGCCTGGAAGGCTGTAAAGTCCCAGATGAGACTTTCACATTGAGTCAGTAATGGCAACACCTTTTAATGAGATGCAGGGGCAGAAATAACCACTGTACCACTGAGACTAATGTGTACACAAAGTTTTAGATGAATTTGTTTGGAAACTAGTGCTGTCAAAATTAACGTGTTAACGCAAATTAATCCGCCATTACGGTCAACGCGATAAAACATTTTAACGCATTTAATGCATCTGGAGTGCAGAATGATTCAAAATCCCTGAAATGTTTCTGTCAAAGCATTTCGGGCAGTTTGTCCAAGTAGAGTTACCTTCACACATGCGCAAATAGGCAGTTGATCTGGTAGTGACGGGCAGCTGAACCAGTCAACTCAATATGGAAGGTGATAAAATAAAATTGGCCAGTATATCGGAATATCAGATTTTTAAATGACCAAATATCAGTATCTGTTAAAAATCATGAATTTTCCAGGCTGTAGGATGAACAAGTTAACACAATTGCTCTCTTTTCCTCAACAGGTTCGATTATGGCGATCACTATTGGAGGGTGAAGAGCAAGTACTTCGGCTGTCAGTGTGGATCTAATAAGTGTCGTCACTCAGTTGCTAGTAAATAGAAATTCACTGATTCCTCTTTGTTACTGTGGCCTCTTTAATGTGAGAATCACTGCTTCCTGAACCAGATACCATGTAAAAGTAATGTCATGACTACAAGCAGTTATGTTGTCTGATATTTACCTGAAATAAAAGAGAGCCATGTTTTAATCACCAAAGCACAAGATCTAACTTATTATAAAGAAGTTACTTTTCTGTCAGAAAAACTAGTCCTAATGAAGACTGAGAGACTAACAGATGATTTTTACATTCATGGATTCTTACTTTCATATTTCTACGTGTGGAATAATGAAGTTAACTGATTTGTGGTAGTCTGAGTTCTTTTGTGAACTTTTATTTTTTAACCTCGTGTTTGCTTTGTAGTCATTAAACATATTTTATATCATCTGTGTTATTTTTTGTGTTAATAGAGAAATGTGTCAGCAGAAGTAGCTTTTTTCCCCCTTCATCTTTGCCGGATGATGAGGTCTGACTTACAGTTGGTATTCCAGTTCATCTCAGGCTTCTTGGGTTAATGGGTTTGAGGGTCTAGATTGTATACAAAGACAGTAAATCTAGCCATAGCAATGTCATAATTTTGTTTTGCATTATAGCCACCACTGTCTTGGTGTTTCGAAGCTGGATGTGACAATTTGTATAAGAGCAGGGGTTTCATGAGAAATTTACAGCCCAGTAAAACCACTGCATAAAAACGGATCCCTTTCGTTTAGATTAAAAGAAAAAGAAGTACAAAATTAATATGCAATTAACCGGTGATTTACAAACAATATGAACACCATGTTTTAATTTTAAAATAATTTAACTGAAATAAATAAAAACTAGAAAAATTTGCATTTCCTGCGAAAATGCAGTGTGGATGCTTTAAAGCTGAAGCTGTCTGCTGAAAAAGCTGAAAAGTTGCAGAAATTGTAAAAACTTTGCAGAAGCAAAGGAACTTTGCTAAAATGGAATAACTTAGCAGAACTGCAATATGTTAGAGGAAACATAATACTTGGCAGAATACAATAGCATAGCAGAACTTAGCAGAAATATTGCAACTTACCAGAAACATAACTTCTCAAAAATACAAGACTTTAGGAGAAATAGTATAAGATAACAGAAAAAATATATTTAGCCAAACATTCTTGAACATTACAGAAATACTATGATTTAGAAAAGCAGTACAACATAGCAGAAATGCTGCAATTTACCAGAGACACTGCAATATACTATGAATATTGTAATTTTATATAAATACTATGTTTTAGCAAAAATACTCCAGTTTAGCACAAATATTATAACATAGCAGAAATACTATTCTATAGCAGAAATGCTATATTTAGAAAGAAAAATATAATATAGTAGAAATACTATGATTTAGCAGAAATCCTACAATATAGCTTAATAACAATGATTTAGAACAGATACTATGATTGAGCAGAATAGTAATAACTTAAGTGAAAATATTGGAAAGGTAAAATGACAAGCTGAATAAAAAGGAACATGGTTAAGTTTGCTCAAAACTCATTTTTGTTTACCTCTGAAAAAATAAAATAAAAATACATTTAGGAAAAAAACAAATAAGAACAGCCAACAGATACATGCAAAATCAAATATGGATACAAAAATGTACAGAGAGAGACACACAGAATGGGTCTATGCCAGTCAACCAGTCTGAATATATTATATTTTTATCCAACAATGAGATGCTGCCCTAAAAAGGGTCTTTGTGTGTGTGTGTGTGTGTGTGTGTGTGTGTGTGTGTGTGTGTGTCTCTCTCTCACTCACACACACACACACACAGCATCAGCAGCAGAAAGTGAACAGGGGCTGTTAACAGCATGTTTCTAGGTCAGTCAAACAGCTGTGAGCTTCTCAATTTGAATCCACCAATCAGAGAGGCTGTGTGCTTTTTCCCGCCAAAACAGGTGCACCTGTTTTTACACACACGCAGCACAGAGACAGGATTTTTGCAGTCTATTTCTCATAGTCAGGATTCCCCTCAAACAAACAGCCATAAATTCCTAACCGTAGGGGCTAAAACGGTCATTCTTAGACCGTTTTGTTCAGAAGACATGGGGGAATCTTGAAATGTTGACCATTTAAAATAAAAATATGAAATATTATAGATATATGACATAGATGATTGGTTGGCTTAGAAGCCACGAAGGCCCCAATATGCAAATTTGAATGTGCCAGCCCTCAGATATGATTGGCTGGCTGGGAAGCCATGAAGGCAACAATATGCAAATTTGAAGGTGCCAGCCCTCAGATATGATTGGTTGTCTTAGAAGCCATGAATGCCCCAATATGTAAATTTGAATGTGCCAGCCCTCAGATATGATTGGCTGGCTGGGAAGCCATGAAGGTAAAAATATGCAAATTTGAATGTGCAAGCCCTCAGATATGATTGGTTGTCTTAGAAGCCATATAAAAAGCAGTAAAACTATACTATGATTTGGTAGAAAAACTATAATTAATCAAAAATACTATATTTGGCAGAAATACTATTTTTTTTTAGCAGAAACACTATATTTAGCACAAATCTTATGAAATAGCAGAAATAGTATTATTTAGGAGAAATGCTGTATTTAGCACAAATACTGAAAAGCAGCAGAAATGCTATGACTTAGCACAATAGTAATAACTTAAACAGAAAAATTGGAAAAGCAAAATGAACAGCTGAAAAAATGCTGAACATGCTAAGGGTCCCTCAAATGTAATTGTTAAATGAAAAAAAAATCAGCAAAAAAAAGTATAACAGTCACACAATCACAAATATGGACACATATGGAAACACACATGCACAGAGAGACACACAGGATCAAATTCAGTCAACCAGTCTAAATATATTGAATTTAAATCATACAATAAGATGCTCCCATAAAAACTCTCTCTCGCCCTCCCTTTCTCTCTCTCTCTGTCACACACACACACACACACACACACACATAGGGAGAGACAAGCAAGTTTCTAGGTCAGTCAAGCAGCCTGGGAGCTGCTAAATTTGAATCCACCAATTAGAGAGGCTGTGTACTTTTTCCCGCCAAAACAGGTGCACCTGTTTTTACACACACGCAGCACAGAGACAGGATTTGTGCTGTCTACTTTTCATAGTGAGGATTCCCCTCAAACAAATGGCTATAATTTCCTAACCGTAGGGGCTAGAACAGTCATTCTCACACCGTTTTGTTCAGAAGAGATGGGGGAATCTTAAAGTGTTGACAATTTATCATTAAAATATGAATTATTGAAGATATTTGACTTCTAATGCACCATAACTGAGTAGAGGCAAAGCAAAAACTGCTTTGACTTGCCCTCAAACAACGCTTTGTAACTCTAAATCTATATGGAGTATCAATATCATTGTTTCACCGTAAGACACAGCAGGCTTTGGTGAACAGTCATGGAAATTTTCAGGTCTCAGGTCTAACATTCTATTGTTCAGAAGACATGGGGGAATCATCAAGTGTTGTCTTTTTAAAAGAAAACATGAATAATTATAGATATATGACATAGATGATTGGTTGTCTTAGAAGCCATGAAAGCCCCAATATGCAAATTTGAATGTCTCAGCCCTCAGATATGATTGGCCGGTTGGGAAGTCGTGCATGACTTGATATGTCAATTTTGAAAATTACAGTTCTCACAGAGGACTGGCTCCCTGAGGAGCTGGCAGGAATACATAGAAATACTATGATTACCCAGAAATACTGCGCTTAGTAGAAATATTATGTTTTAGCAAAAATACTATAAAATGGCAGAAATAGTATGATTTAGCACAAATGCTGTATTTAGCACAAATACTGAAAAGCAGCAGAAATGCTATGACTTAGCACAATAGTAATAACTTAAATAGAAAAATTGGAAAAGCAAAATGAACAGCTGAAAAAATGCTGAAAATTCTAAGGGTCCCTCAAATGTAATTGTTAAATGAAAAAAAAACTCAGCAAAAAAAAGTATAACAGTCACACAATCAAAAATATGGACACATATGGAAACACACAAGCACAGAGAGACACACAGGATCAAATTCAGTCAACCAGTCTAAATATATTGAATTTAAATCATACAATAAGATGCTCCCATAAAAACTCTCTCTCGCCCTCTCTTTCTCTCTCTCTCTGTCACACACACACACAAACACACACACCTACACACACACACACACACACACACTAGCAGCAGCAGCAGCCAAGCAGCCTGGGAGCTGCTGAATTTGAATCCACCAATCAGAGAGGCTGTGTACTTTTTCCCGCCAAAACAGGTGCACCTGTTTTTACACACACGAAGCACAGAGACAGGATTTTTGCAGTCTATTTCTCATAGTCAGGATTCCCCTCAAACAAATGGCCATAATTTCCTAACCGTAGGGGCTAGAACAGTCATTCTTACACCGTTTTGTTCAGAAGAGATGGGGGAATCTTAAGGTGTTGACAATTTATCTTGAAAATATGAATTATTGAAGATATTTGACTTCTAATGCACCATAACTGAGTAGAGGCAAAGCGAAAACTGCCTTGACTTGCCCTCAAATAATGCTTTCTAACTCTAAATCTATTTGGAGTATCGATATCATTCTTTCACCGTAAGAGACAGCAGGCTTTGGTGAACAGTCATGGAAATTTTCAGGTCTCTGTGGAAATCCATCAAAAAGATATGACGAGAGAAAAAAGTGCCTCATTTCCAGAGTTTGAAATCTGAAGAAATCTGAGCGAGGGACGAATTTCCTACCCTCAAACAAACCCAATTCATGGCCAAATGGTAATAGGTGAGAAAGAAATTCTTGAATTGTGAGCGTCAGGAGTGTCTGAAGATATATTGGCACAAGCCTCATGTCTTAACTTCGCTGCGTTAAGGAGATATGACGATTTGAAAATGCCTCTCATTAGAGAAATCCAGCGGTGATTTTGAACAAGCTCTCCATTGACTTTCTATGTAGAGTTTCCAGACTTTGTGTTGGTCTGAGGAGATTTGCCAAAATTCTATTATACAGAAATACTGTAATCAGCACATATACTGTAACATGACAGAAATTCCTCCACTTAGTAGTAATACTATAACATAACACAAATATTATGATTTGGCACAAAAACCATGATTTGGCAAAATACTATGATTGAGCAGAAGTACTAAGATGTAGTAAAAGTACTTTGATTTAACAGAAATACAATTATAGAGGAGTAATACTTTAAAATGGGAGAAATATTGATACACACACACATACACAGAGCCTAAAGGGAACAGTATTTGTGCCATGGAGTGTTAACAAGAATCTGAGGTCAATATTAGAAAAGCTGCTAAAATCATAAAAGTTTGCAGAATTGTAATAAATGATGAATATGAATTAGTGGTCTGTGACAGTGTATTAATTTGTAGGGAAAAAAACATGTTGACTAAGGTGTAATTGAACCCACGACCTTTGGGTTGCAGACCTGTGTCATTACAAACTGTGCCACTGGGAAAGAGAATAGGGACATGGAAAACAGGGTGATGAGCAGTCAGAATTAGATCGCGGTGAGAGGCAAAGAGCGCCGTTTTTTGGAGTTACAAAATGTCGTGTAACTCAAAAACTAGGTGGACTAGAAGCATAATTCTTGTACTGGGTGAATCAGCGGACTTTGGTGTACTTTGACTGTGATTTTCATTGCTCGTTGTGCATCCGTCGCGGAGATATGACGAGAGAAGAAAGGGCAGACCTCAGATATGATTGGCTGGCTGGGAAGCCGTGCAGGCCCTGATATGTAAATTTGAATGTCTCAGTCCTCAGAGGATTGGCTGCCTGGGGACCTGGCAGAAATATATAGTAATAGTATGATTAAGCATAAATACTACATTTAGCAGAAATACTGTATTAAGCACAAATCCTATAAAAAGCAAAAATACTATATTAAGCAATATAAATATCCTATAAAAATCCTATAAAGAGCAAAAATACTGTACTATGATTTGGAAGAAAAACTATAATTAATCAGAAATACTATATTTGGCAGAAATACTATATTTAGCACAAATCTTATAAAATAGCAGAAATAGTATGATTCAGCACAATAGTAATAACTTAAACAGAAAAATTGGAAAAGCAAAATGAACAGCTGAAAAAATGCTGAACATGCTAAGGGTCCCTCAAATGTAACTGTTAAATGAAAAAAAACTCAGCAAAAAAAAGTATAACAGTCACACAATCACAAATATGGACACATATGGAAACACACAAACACAGAGAGACACACACAGGATCAAATTCAGTCAACCAGTCTAAATATATTGAATTTAAATCATACAATAAGATGCTCCCATAAAAACTCTCTCTCGCCCTCCCTTTCTCTCTCTCTGTCACACACACACACACACACACACACACAGGGAGAGACAAGCAAGTTTCTAGGTCAGTCAAGCAGCCTGGGAGCTGCTAAATTTGAATCCACCAATCAGAGAGGCTGTGTACTTTTTCCCGCCAAAACAGGTGCAGCCGTTTTTACACACTCAGCACAGAGAGAGACAGGATTTCTGCAGTGTATTTCTCATAGTGAGGATTCCTCTCAAACAAATGGCCATAATTTCCTAACCGTAGGGGCTAGAACGGTCATTCTTACACCGTTTTGTTCAGAAGAGATGGGGGAATCTTCAAGTGTTAACAATTTATCATTAAAATATGAATTATTAAAGATATTTGACTTGTAATGCACCATAACTGAGTAGAGGCGAAGCAAAAACTGCCTTGACCTGCCCTCAAACAACGCTTTCTAACTCTAAATCTATTTGGAGTATCGATATAATTCTTTCACCGTAAGAGACAGCAGGCTTTGGTGAACAGTCATGGAAATTTTCAGGTCTTTGTGGAAATCTATCAAAAAGATATGACGAGAGAAAAAAGTGGTTCATTTCCAGAGTTTGAAATCTGAAGAAAACTGAGCGAAGGACGAATTTCCTACCCTCAAACAAGTCTAACTCATTTCAGAACGGTAATAGGTGAGAAAAAAATTCTTGAATTGTGAGCGTCAGGAGTGTCTGAAGATATATTGGCACAAGCCTCATGTCTTAACTTTGCTTCGTTCGGGAGATATGACGATTCGAAAATGCCTCTCATTACAGAAATCAAGCGGTGATTTTAAACGAACTCTCCATTGACTTTCTATGGGGATTTTTGAGACTTTGTGTTGGTCTGAGGAGATTTGCCAAAATTCTATAAATCCCACAACAATGATAGTGACATTTTCTGAAAGCCAGCAAAAATACCTACGTTTTGATGTATAATTTGTGGAAGTTGAGTGAAAATTGAGGAAGTAGCAAGAAGTTGTTCGGACATGAAGAGAAGACTGCGAAACCTACAGTGGCACACTGGAAGCCAAGTGCATAGCAACCATAACAACGCATGTATTTTCTGAAAAATCACAAAAATGAAACTCAAAACTTAAAGAGGGATAAGATGAAAACGGTAACAGATATGAAAAAGCTGAATCATTCATGAATAGCCCAATAATTTGTGAACATTTTAAAGTTTGAATGGTTGTTCTAGGCGAAAGTATGAGAATGTAGTTAAGTTTCAAAAACAAGCAAGTTTTAGCAGAATTTTGGAAGTTTTCCATTCATTTCAATGGGACAAAAAAAAGCATAAAAAGCATAATATTTTAAAAAGTATAACAGTTAAAAATACCAAAAGTCATAGCGCACATTAGCAGAAATAGCAGAATAGTTTAAAATTTGAACGGCGAAAATCGGCTGAAAATTGTGGAAGTAGAAAAGTGCCAAAAAAAGTGCAAAAAGTGGCAACTAGAATAATAATAATAAGAAAGTAGAATAAAGAATAAAGAGAAACAGGAACTCAATAGTGTGGATGCATAAAGCATCCACACAACTAGAAAAATTTGCATTTCCTGCGAAAATGCAGTGTGGATGCTTTAAAGCTGAAGCTGTCTGCTGAAACTAGCTGAAAAAGCTGAAAAGTTGCAGAAATTGTAAAAACTTTGCAGAAGCAAAGGAACTTTGCTAAAATGTAGTATCTTAGTAGAACTGCAATATCTTAGAGGAAATATAATACTTGGCAGAAATACAATAGCATAGCAGAACTTAGCAGAAATATTGTAACTTACCAGAAGCACGATAACTTCTCAAAAATACAAGAATTTAGGAGAAATAGTATAAGATAACAGAAAGAATATATTTAGCCAAACATTCTTGAACATTACAGAAATACTATGATTTAGAAAAACAGTACAACATAGCAGAAATGCTGCGATTTACCAGAGACACTGTAATTTACTATTAATATTGAAATTTTTTTAAAAAGAATACTATGTTTTAGCACAAATACTGTAATTTGACAGAAATACTATCATTTGGCAGAAATACTATGTTTCAGCAGAAATACTCTGGTTTAGCACAAATATTATAACATAGCAGTAATACAATTATATAGCAGAAATGCTATATTTAGAAAAAAAAATATAATATAGTAGAAATACTATGATTTAGCAGAAATACTGTAATCAGCACATATACTGTAACATGACAGAAATTCCTCCACTTAGTAGTAATACTATAACATAAAACAAATGTTATGATTTGGCACAAAAACCATAATTTGGCAAAATACTATGATTTAGCAGAAATACTATGATTGAGCAGAAGTACTAAGATGTAGTAAAAGTACTTTGATTTAACAGAAATACAATTATGGAGGAGTAATACTTTAAAATGGGAGAAATATTGATACACACACACATACACAGAGCCTAAAGGGAACAGTATTTGTGCCATGGAGTGTTAACAAGAATCTGAGGTCCATATTAGAAAAGCTGCTAAAATCATAAACGTTTTCAGAATTGTAATAAATGATGAATATGAATTAGTGGTCTGTGATAGTGTATTAATTTGTAGGGAAAAAAAACATGTTGCCCAAGGTGTAATTGAACCCACGACCTTTGGGTTGCAGACCTGTGTCATTACCAACTGCGCCACTGGGAAAGAGAGGGAGCGCCTGGAAAACAGGGTGATGAGCAGTCAGAATTAGATTGCGGTGAGAGGCGAAAAACGCTGTTTTTTGGAGTTACAAAACGTCGTGTAACTCAAAAACTAGGTGGACTAGAAGCATAATTCTTGTACTGGGTGAATCAGCGGACTTTGGTGTACTTTGACTGTGATTTGCATTGCTCTTTGTACATCTGTCGCTGAGATATGACGAGAGAAGAAAGGGCAGACCTCAGATATGATTGGCTGGCTGGGAAGCCGTGCAGGCCCTGATATGTAAATTTTATATGTATCAGTCCTCACAGAGGATTAGCTGCCTGGGGACCTGGCAGAAATATATACAAATAGTATGATTAAGCATAAATACTACATTTAGTAGAAATACTATGTTTTAGCACAAATACTATAAAATGGCAGGAATACTATAATTAAGCAGAAATACTATATTTGGCAGAAACACTATATTTAGTACAAATCTTATGAAATAGCAGAAATAGTATGATTTAGCAGAAATGCTGTATTTGGCACAAATCTCATAAAATAGCAGAAATAGTATGATTTAGCAGAAATGCTGTATTTAGCACAAATACTGAAAAGCAGCAGAAATGCTATGACTTAGCACAACAGTAATAACTTATAGAAAAATTGGAAAAGCAAAATGGACAGCTGGAAAAATCCTGAACATGCTAAGGGTCCCTCAAATGTAATTGTTAATTGAAAAAAAAAATCAGCAAAAAAAGTATAACAGTGACACAATCACAAATATGGACACATATGGAAACACACATGCACAGAGAGACACACACAGGATCAAATTCAGTCAACCAGTCTAAATATATTGAATTTAAATCACATAATAAGATGCTCCCATCAAAAGGCTCTCTCTCGCTCTCTCTCTCTCTCTCTCTCTCACACACACACACACACACACACACACACACACACACACAGGGAGAGACAAGCAAGTTTCTAGGTCAGTCAAGCAGCCTGGGAGCTGCTAAATTTGAATCCACCAATCAGAGAGGCTGTGTACTTTTTCCCGCCAAAACAGGTGCAGCCGTTTTTACACACTCCGCACAGAGAGAGACAGGATTTCTACAGTGTATTTCTCATAGTGAGGATTCCTCTCAAACAAATGGCCATAATTTCCTAACCGTAGGGGCTAGAACGGTCATTCTTACACCGTTTTGTTCAGAAGACATAGGGGAATCTTGAAATGCTGACCATTTAAAATAAAAATATGAAATATTAGAGATATATGACATAGATGATTGGTGGGCTTAGAAGCCACGAAGGTCCCAATATGCAAATTTAAATGTGCCAGGACTCAGATATGATTGGCTGGCTGGGAAGCCATGAAGGCAACAATATGCAAATTTAAATGTGCCAGGACTCAGATATGATTGGCTGGCTGGGAAGCCATGAAGGTCCCAATATGCAAATTTGAATGTGCCAGGACTCAGATATGATTGGCTGGCTGGGAAGCCATGAATGCCCCAATATGCAAATTTGAATGTACAAGGCCTCAGATATGATTGGCTGGCTGGGAAGCCATGGACCCAACAATATGCAAATTTGAATGTGCAAGCCCTCAGATATGATTGGTTGTCTTAGAAGCCATATAAAAAGCAGTAAAACTGTACTATGATTTGGTAGAAAAACTATAATTAATCAAAAATACTATATTTGGCAGAAATACTATTTTTTTTAGAAGAAAAACTATATTTAGCACAAATCTTATAAAATGTCAGAAATACTATAATTAAGCAGAAATACTATATTAAGTACAAATCCTATAAAATGGCAGAAATAGTATGATTACTGAAATAAAAATAAATACTGAAAAGCAGCAGAAATGCTATGACTTAGCACACTAGTAATAACTTAAATAGAAAAATTGGAAAAGCAAAATGGACAGCTGAAAAAATCCTGAACATGCTAAGGGTCCCTCAAATCTAATTGTTAGATGAAAAACAATTAAGCAAAAAAAAAGTATAACAGTCACACAATCACAAATATGGACACATATGGAAACACACATGCACAGAGAGAAACACACAGGATCAAATTCAGTCAACCAGTCTAAATATATTGAATTTGAATCATACAATAAGACGCTCCCATAAAAACTCTCTCTCGCCCTCTCTTTCTCTCTCTCTCTCTGTCACACACACACACACACACACACACACACACACACACACACACACACACAGGATCCAATTCAGTCAACCAGTCTAAATATATTGAATTTAAATCTTACAATGAGATCATCCCATAAAAAGGCTTTTTCTCTCTCTCTCTCTCGCTCTCTGTCAAACACACACACACACACACACACACACACACACACACACAGGGAGAGAGAAGTAAGTTTCTAGCTCAGTCAAGCAGCCTGGGAGCTGCTGAATTTGAATCCACCAATCAGAGAGCCTGTGCACTTTTTCCCGCCAAAACAGGTGCTCGCAGCACAGAGAGACACAGGATTTTTGCAGTCTATTTCTCATAATGATGACTCCCCTCAAATAAATGACCATAATTTCCTAACCGTAGGGGCTAGAACGGTCATTCTTACACCGTTTTGTTCAGAAGAGATGGGGGAATCTTAAAGTGTTGACAATTTACCATTAAAATATGAATTATTAAAGATATTTGACTTCTAATGCACCATAACTGAGTAGAGCAAAGCAAAAACTGCCTTGACTTGCCCTCAAACAACGCTTTCTAACTCTAAATCTATTTGGAGTATCAATATCATTCTTTCACCGTAAGAGACAGCAGGCTTTGGTGAACAATCATGGAAATTTTCAGGTCTCTGTGGAAATCCAACAGAAAGTTATGACGAGAGAAAAAAGTGGTTCATTTCCAGAGTTTGAAATCTGAAGAAATCTGAGAGAAGGACGAATTTCCTACCCTCAAACAAGTCTAACTCATTTCAGAACGGTAATAGGTGAGAAAAAAATTCTTGAATTGTGAGCGTCAGGAGTGTCTGAAGATATACGGGGACAAGCCTTATGTCTTAACTTCGCTTCGTTAAGGAGAGATGACGATTCGAAAATGCCTCTCATTACAGAAATCCAGCGGTGATTTTGAAGAAACTCTCCATTGACTTTCTATGGAGAGTTTTCAGACTTTGTGTTGGTCTGAGGAGATTTGCCAAAATTCTATAAATCTCACAACAATGATAGTGACATTTTCTGAAAGCCAGCAAAAATACCTACGTTTTGATGTATAATTTGTGGGAGTTGAGTGAAAATTAATCAAGTAGCAAGAAGTTGTTCGGACATGAAGAGAAAATTGCCAAAGGTACAGTGGCTCACTTAGAACCAACTGCATAGCAACCATAACAACGCATGTATTTTGTGAAAAATCACAATTTTGCAACTCAAAACTTAAAGAGGGATAAGATGAAAACGGTAACAGATATGAAAAAGCTGAATCATTTATGAATAGCCCAATAATTTGTGAACATTTTAAAGTTTGAATGGTTGTTCTACGTGAAAGTAGGAAAAAGTAGTTAAGTTTCAAAAACAAGCAAGTTTTAGCAGAATTGCAGAAGTTTCCCATTCATTTGAATGGGACAAATTAAAGGAAAAAAGCTTAATATTTTAAAAAGTATAACAGTATAAAATACCAAAAGTCATAGCAGGAATTAGCAGAAATAGCAGAATAGTTTAAAATTTGAACGGTGAAAATCGGCTGAAAATTGTGGGACTAGTTAAGTGCCAAAAAACGTACAAAAAGTGGCAACTAGAACTAGAAAAATTTGCATTTCCTGCGAAAATGCAGTGTGGATGCTGTAATGCTGAAGCTGTCTGCTGAAACTAGCAGAAAAAGCTGAAAAGTTGCAGAATTTGTAAAAACTTTGCAGAAGCAAAGGAACTTTGCTAAAATGTAGTAACTTAGCAGAACTGCAATATCTTAGAGGAAACATAATACTTGGCAGAAATACAATAGCATAGCAGAACTTAGCAGAAATATTGTAACTTACCAGAAACACGATAACTTCTCAAAAATACAAGAATTTAGGAGAAATAGTATAAGATAACAGAAAGAATATATTTAGCCAAACATTCTTAAACATTACAGAAATACTATGATTTAGAAAAACAGTACAACATAGCAGAAATGCTGCGATTTACCAGAGACACTGTAATTTACTATTAATATTGAAATTTTTAAAAAAAATACTATGTTTTAGCACAAATACTGTAATTTGACAGAAATACTATCATTCGGCAGAAATACTATGTTTCAGCAGAAATACTCTGGTTTAGCACAAATATTATAACATAGCAGTAATACAATTATATAGCAGAAATGCTATATTTAGAAAAAAAAATATAATATAGTAGAAATACTATGATTTGTACTATGACTTTGTACTTCCGGCGCCCCCCGTGTGCGGCAGCCTGTTACAGCAGCTCTGCTCATTCTGAGTTTCTTTCCTTCTTATCTTTTTTCTTCTAGTAATTTTTATAACTAACGTATTAGTATTTTATTTTATTTTATTGTATTTTATTGCATTCCAGTGTTTTCTAATTTCTGCTACATAACTTTGCACTTTTGCTGTAACAAAACAAATTTCCCACCTGTGGGACTAATAAAGGCCATCTTATCTTATTTAGCAGAAATACTGTAATCAGCACATATACTGTAACATGACAGAAATTCCTCCATTTAGTAGTAATACTATAACATAACACAAATATTATGATTTGGCACAAAAACCATGATTTGGTAAAATACTATGATTGAGCAGAAGTACTAAGATGTAGTAAAAGTACTTTGATTTAACAGAAATACAATTATGGAGGAGTAATACTTTAAAATGGGAGAAATATTGATACACACACACATACACAGAGCCTAAAGGGAACAGTATTTGTGCCATGGAGTGTTAAGAAGAATCTGAGGTCCATATTACAAAAGCTGCTAAAATCATAAAAGGTTGCAGAATTGTAATAAATGATGAATATGAATTAGTGGTCTGTGATAGTGTATTAATTTGTAGGGAAAAAACACATGTTGCCCAAGGTGTAATTGAACCCACGACATTTGGGTTGCAGACCTGTGTCATTACCAACTGCGCCACTGGGAAAGAGAGCGAGTGCCTGGAAAACAGGGTGATGAGCAGTCAGAATTAGATCACGGTGAGAGGCAAAAAACACAGTTTTTTGGAGTTACAAAACGTCGTGTGACTAAAAAAACTAGGTGGACTAGAAGCATAATTCTTGTACTAGGTGAATCAGCGTACTTTCGTGTACTTTGACTGTGATTTGCATTGCTCTTTGTACATCTGTCGCTGAGATATGACGAGAGAAGAAAGGGCAGACCTCAGATATGATTGGCTGGCTGGGAAGCCGTGCAGGCCCTGATATATAAATTTTATATGTATCAGTCCTCACAGAGGATTAGCTGCCTGGGGACCTGGCAGAAATATATACAAATAGTATGATTAAGCATAAATACTACATTTAGTAGAAATACTATGTTTTAGCACAAATACTATAAAATGGCAGAAATACTATAATTAAGCAGAAATACTATATTTGGCAGAAACACTATATTTAGTACAAATCTTATGAAATAGCAGAAATAGTATGATTTAGCAGAAATGCTGTATTTAGCACAAATACTGAAAAGCAGCAGAAATGCTATGACTTAGCACAACAGTAATAACTTATAGAAAAATTGGAAAAGCAAAATGGACAGCTGGAAAAATCCTGAACATGCTAAGGGTCCCTCAAATGTAATTGTTAAATGAAAAAAAAAAATCAGCAAAAAAAGTATAACAGTGACACAATCACAAATATGGGCACATATGGAAACACATATGCACAGAGAGACACACACAGGACCAAGTTCAGTCAACCAGTCTAAATATATTGAATTTAAGTGATATAATAAGATGCTCCCATCAAAAGGCTCTCTCTCGCTCTCTCTCTCTCTCTCTCTCTCTCTCACACACATACACACACACACACACACACACACGCACACACACATACACAGAGCCTAAAGGGAACAGTATTTGTGCCATGGAGTGTTAACAAGAATCTGAGGTCCATATTAGAAAAGCTGCTAAAATCATAAAAGTTTTCAGAATTGTAATAAATGATGAATATGAATTAGTGGTCTGTGATAGTGTATTAATTTGTAGGGAAAAAAAAACATGTTGCCCAAGGTGTAACTGAACCCACGACCTTTGGGTTGCAGACCTGTGTCATTACCAACTGCGCCACTGGGAAAGAGAGCGAGCGCCTGGAAAACAGGGTGATGAGCAATCAGAATTAGATCACAGTGAGAGGCAAAAAACGCCGTTTTTTGCAGTTACAAAACGTCGTGTAACTCAAAAACTAGGTGGACTAGAAGCATAATTCTTGTACTGGGTGAATCAGCGGACTTTGGTGTACTTTGACTGTGATTTGCATTGCTCTTTGTACATCTGTCGCTGAGATATGACGAGAGAAGAAAGGGCAGACCCCAGATATGATTGACTGGCTGGGAAGCCGTGCAGGCCCTGATATGTATTTGTGTGTATCAGTCCTCACAGAGGATTAGCTGCCTGGGGACCTGGCAGAAATATATAGAATAGTATGATTAAGCATAAATACTACAGTTTTTAGAAAAACTATATTAAGCACAAATCTATAAAAAGCAGAAATGCTATATTAAGCAATATAAATATCCTCTAAAAATCGTATAAAAAGCAGTAAAACTGTACTATGATTTGGTAGAAAACCCTAATTAATCAAAATACTAAATTGGCAGAAATACCAGAAACACTATATTTAGCACAAATCTTATGAAATAGCAGAAAGAGTATGATTTAGCAGAAATGCTGTATTTAGCACAAATCTCATAAATAGCAGGACTAGTATGACTTTGCAGAAATGCTGTATTTAGCACAATACTGAAAAGCAACAGACATGCTATGACTCAACACAGTAGTAATAACTTAAATAGAAAAATTGGAAAAGCAAAATGGACAGCTGAAAGAATCCTGAACATGCTAAGGTTCCCTCAAATGTAATTGTTAATGAAAAAAATCAGCAAAAAAAAGTATAACAGTGACACAATCACAAATATGGACACATATGGAAACACACATGCACAGAGAGACACACACAGGACCAAATTCAGTCAACCAGTCTAAATATATTGAATTAAATCATATAATAAGATGCTCCCATAAAAACTCTCTCTCGCCCTCCCTTTCTCTCTCTCTCTGTCACACACACACACACACACACACACACACACACACACACACACACAACACCCACACACACACATAGGGAGAGACAAGCAAGTTTCTAGGTCATCAAGCAGCTGGGAGCTGCTAAATTTGAATCCACCAATCAGAGAGGCTGTGTACTTTTTCCCGCCAAAACAGGTGCAGCCGTTTTTACACACACAGAGCACAGAGACAGGATTTTCTGCAGTGTATTCTCATAGTGAGGATTCCTCTCAAACAAATGGCCATAATT